>NC_037677.1:106653238-106851106 GCF_003255815.1 Theropithecus gelada | reverse complement strand
CGGAGTCTCACTGTGTCTCCCAGGCTGGAGTGCAGTGGCGCGATCTCGGCTCACTGCAAGCTCCGCCCCCCGGGTTCACGCCATTCTCCCGCCTCAGCCTCCCAAGTAGCTGGGACTACAGGCGCCCGCTACCGCGCCCGGCTAGTTTTTTGTATTTTTAGTAGAGACGGGGTTTCACCATGTTAGCCAGGATAGTCTCGATCTCCTGACCTTGTGATCCACCCGCCTCGGCCTCCCAAAGTGCTGGGATTACAGGCTTGAGCCACCGCGCCCGGCCCAAACTAGAAATTAATAATAGAAAGATAACAATAAAATCTTCAAACACTTGCAAACTAAACAACACACTTCCATATAATCCATGAATCAAAGAGGAAGACACAAGGGAAAAGTAAAAATACATTGAACTGAATGAAAATTCAAATGCAGTATATCAAAATTTGTGAGGAGAAGCTAAAACAGTACTGAAGGAAGTTTATGGCTCTAAATGAATACATCAGGAAAGAGGAAAGTCTGAGATCAACAAGCTCTCACTTCACAAACCTAGAAAAAGAAGAACAAAATATCCCAAAGCAAGCAGTAGGAAGAAAATAATATAGGGTAGAAATAAACAAAATTTAGAATACAAAATATAGAGAAAATCTACAAAATAAAGAGTTGTTTCTTTGAAAAAAATCAATAAAATTGACAAATTTTTTCTTTAGAGAAATGCTTAGGTACAAAACAACAAATAGCTCTAGACTAGTATGGTGAATATGACACAATGCTGAGGAAAGATATCAAAGATAAGCTAAATAAATGAGAAACATACCATGTTAATGGATTGGAAGACTCAACATAGTAAAAATGTCAATTCTTCCTAAAAGGAGACACAGATTTAATACATTTTCTATCAAAATCCTGGAAAGATTTTTTGTAGATATGAACAAAATCATTCTAAAATTTATATGGAAAGGTAAATGAGTTAGAATAGCTAAAACAATTTTGAATTAAAAAGTATAAAGTGGTAGGTATCAATCTATTTGATTTCAAACCAGATTTTAAGACTTTGTGTGTATATAATATATATAGTCATGTGTCACTTAATGATAGAAATACTTCCTGAGAAATGAGTCACTGGGCAATTTCATAACTATGTGAACATCATAGAGTGCACGTACACAATCCTAGATATTATAGCCTACTACACACCTAGGCTATCTGGTACAGCCCATTGCTCCTGGGCTACAAACCTGTACAGACTGTTACCGTACTGAATATTATAGGTAATTGTAACATAATAGTAAATATTTGCGTATCTAAACATAGAAAAGTTACTGTAAAAACACAATATTATAATCTTACACCACCATCATATATGCAGTCCATGGTTGACCAAAATGTTATATGGTACATGAATATGCACATTTATTTATGTATGTATAGAGACACACAGATACACATGCATACTGGAGCCAGTAGCCACCCCCTATGTGTCGCAGCTACAGCTCTCCTGCACAGCAACAGTTTTGGTTTCCTTTGTTATGTATAGTAAATCTTGAAAATCTTGGCTGCGCTAGGTGGCTCAAGCCTGTAATTCCAGCACTTCGGGAGGCCGAGGCGGGTGGATCACAAGGTCAGGAAATCGAGACTATATTGGCTAACACGGTGAAACCCCGTCTGTACTAAAAATACAAAAAATTAGCGGGGCCTGGTGGCGGGCGCCTGTAGTCCCAGCCGCTCCGGAGGCTGAGGCAGGAGAAGGGCGTGAACCCGGCAGGCGGAGCTTGCAGTGAGCCGAGGTCGCGCCACTGCACTCCAGCCTGGGCGACAGAGCGAGACTCCGTCTCAAAAAAAAAAAAGAAAAGAAAAAGAAAAAGTAAAGAAAAGAAAATCTTGAGAATTGGCCGGGCGCGGCAGCTCATGCCTATAATCCCAGCACTTCGGGAGGCTGAGTTTGGCAGATCACTTGACCTCAGGAGTTGCAGACCAGCCTAGCCAAAAGGGTGAAATCTTGTCCCTACTAAAAATACAAAAATTAGCCGAAGGTGCTGGCACGTGCCTGTAGTCCCAGCTTCTTAGGAGGCAGAGGCAGGAGAATCGCTGGAACCCGGGAGGCAGAGGTTGCAATGAGGCGAGATTGCGGCGCTGTGCACCACTTCACTCCAGCCTGGGCAACAGAATGAGACTCTGCCAAGCAAGCAAGCAAGCGAGCCAGCGAGCGAGCGAGAAAGAGAGAAAGAAAGAGAGAAAGAAAGAGAGAAGGAGAGAAGGAGAGGAGAGAAGGAGAGAAGGAGAGAAGGAGAGAAGGAGAGAAAGGGAGAAAGGGAGAAAGGGAGAAAGGGAGAGCGAGAGAGAGAGAAAGAGAGAGAGAGAGAGAGAGGGAGAGAAAGGAAGGAAGGAAGGAAGGAAGGAGAAAGAAAGAGAGAGAGAGAAAGAAAGAGAGAAAGAAAGAAAGAGAGAGAAAGAGAGAGAGAGAGAAAGAGAGACAGAGAGAGAGGGAGGGAGGGAGGGAAGGAAGGAAGGAAGGAAGGAAGGAAGGAAGGAAGGAAGGAAGGAAGGAAGGAAGGAAGGAAGGAAGAAAATCAAGTAGATTTATGCACACACACAGAGTAATCAAAACTGTGTGGTAGTGGCATATGAATAGACATGTAGATTAATAAGACAGTAAAGAATCTAGAAATAGACCAACACAAACATGCTCAGCTGATTTTTGACAAAAGTGCAAATGCAATTCAACAGAGGAAAGACAGACTTTTCTTTTAAACTTCTGTATATATACAGAAATTCTAGTCGTTCTCCAAAAGTATAAAAATAATTATTAAAATGAAACTGACCCTCCCAGGATAGCTTTTTCAATAAACGGTGCTGGAGTAATTGAGCATTATAGGGGGAAAAAAAAAAAAAAGAGAGAGAGAGAGAACCTCAACTTAAGTCTCATACTTTTTATAAAAATTAACTCAAATGGATCACTGACTTATAGGTAAAACATAAAAATATAAAACTTGTGGAAACAAACATAGGAGAAAACTTTTAGGGTCTAGGGCTAGGCAAAGAGTTCACAGACGACATAAAAAGCATGATTCCTAAAAGGAAAAACTGATAAATTGAGTTCCATCAAAATTAAAAGTATTTCCTGTATGAAAGACCCTGTTAAGAGGATGAAAAGACCAGCTACAGACTGGGAGAAAATATTCGCAAACCACATATCTGACAAAGGACTAGTATCTGGAGTGTATAAAAATCTCTCTAACCTCAACGGTTAAAACAAAGCAAACAATCCAACTAGCATATAGGCAAAAGATGTGAAGAAACATTTCACAAAAGAAGGTATACAGATGGCAAATAAACACATGGAAAGATGTTCAACACAAATTAAAACCACAATGAGATAGCCATCATACGCCTATCAAAATAGCTAAAATAAAACAAAGTGACATCTGATGAGGATGTGGGGAAATGGAATCCTTCACACACTGCTGGTAGGAATGTAAAATGGTACAGTCACATGGTAAAACAGTTTGGCAGTTTCTTTTTTTTTTTTTTTTTTGTGGCGGAGTGGCGGAGTGTCGCTGTGTCGCCCAGGCCAGAGTGCAGTGGTGTGGTCTCAGCTCACTGCAAGCTCCGCCTCCCAGGTTCACGCCATTTTCCTGCCTCAGCCTCCCACTAATTTTTGGGTTGTTTTGTATTTTTAGTAGAGAGGGGGGTTTCACCATGTTAGCCAGGATGGTCTCGATCTCCTGACCTCGTGATCCACCCGCCTCGACCTCCCAAAGTGCTGGGATTACAGGAGTGAGCCACCGTGCCTGGCTGGCAGTTTCTTTCAAAACTAAATATCCAACAATCATATGACCTGGCAATTGTAGTTTTGGCCATTTAACCAAGAGGAAGAAAAACTTGTGTTCATACAAAAATCTGTAAATGAACGTTTACAGTGGCTTTATCTGTAATCGCCAAAAACTGGAAACAACCCAGATGTCCTTCAACAGGTGGGTGGTTAAACAAACTGGTACATCCATAGCGTGAGATGCTAGTCAGCACTGAAAAGGAATGAAATTCTGAAACAAACAACCTTCTGGATGAATCTCAAAGGAATTGCACTGAAAAGAAAAAGCTAATCCCAAAAGGTTACACAGTACATGATTCCATTTCTATCTCATCAGAAATACCATCCGACCCAGCAATCCCATTACAGGGTATATACCCAAAGTGTTATGAATCATTCTACTATAAAGACACATACACACGTATGTTTATTGCAGCACTATTTACAATTCCAAAGACTTGGAACCCACCCAAATGCCCATCAATGATAGACTGGCTCAAGAAAATGTGGCACATACACACCCTGTAATACTATGCAGCCATAAAACAGAATGAGTTCATGTCCTTTGCAGGGGCATGGGTGAAGCTGGAAGCCAGCATTCTCAGCAAACGAACACAGGAACAGAAAACCAAACATCGCATGTTCTCACGCATAAGTGGGAGTTGAACAATGAGAACACATGGACACAGGGAGGGGAACAACACATATTGGGACCTGTCAGGGGTTGGGGGCAAGGGGAGGGAGAGCATTAGGACAAATACCTAATGCATGCGGGGCTTAAAACCTAGATGACGGGTTGATAGGTGCAGCAAACCACCATGGCACATGTATACCTATGTAACAAACCTGCACGCTCTGCAC
Organism: Theropithecus gelada; assembly: GCF_003255815.1. Lineage (NCBI taxonomy): Eukaryota > Metazoa > Chordata > Mammalia > Primates > Cercopithecidae > Theropithecus > Theropithecus gelada. Next base: position 106,846,443 of record NC_037677.1, on the reverse strand, counting down.
ATGTATCTCAGAACTTAAAATTTAAAAAAAAAAAAAAAGACATGATAAAATTAAAGAGATTAAGAACAGATTAGTGGCTGCCAGGGATTAAAGAGGGGATGGATGCAGAAGAGAAGAAGTAGGTGTGGCTATAAAAGGTCAACATGAGGAATCCTTGTGATGGAAATATTCTGTAGCTTAACTGTACGAAGTGTCAATATCCTGGTTGTGGTATTGTATGATAGCTTTGCAGGATTAGAGAACTGGGTAAAGGGTAGACAAGATCTATAATTATATCAAAATAAAAAGATTAATTAAAAATAGGGCAAGAAATAGAAAGAAGGAATCAGAATTACCCTTGGAAGATATAACTATGTCCTCCACTCATAGGTGCTGAATATATATATATTTGTCAAAATATACCTTATTCCACTTCAACATGGGTAGCCTCTTGCCCAGAAACAAACTACAGTTATCTTACTGTGATATAAAAATTTAAAAAGAAAAAACAATTCATTAGTGTTGTATAGAGTTCCTCTAACACAAATGTTTGGTATAATATACTTATTCAGTATAACATTCTTATATTCTAATAGTTATCACTGTATGTTTTATTTACTTATTTTTATATATGCTTATATTCACTTTAATAGCATTTTCATAAAATATTGGCTGCAGCTAAAACAGACACGCACACACGCACAAGGCAGGAGCTCTCTTTTCTGCGCACTGTTGTCTTGGGTTGAAGTTCTCTTTTTCATGTGTCCCCCCAGTTCCCATTCACGTTTTTCCGGTGCAGCAGTGGTTTTGGTTTCCCTTGTTTTTTTCTCTTTTCCAAGCCTAACCAAAATGAGGTGGCCATGTGGCAGAGACCCAGTGTCTGCTCAGAAACAGAATCTAGCACGTGGTACTTGTCCGCACCATCACCCCAAGGAGATGTGACCAGGGAAAAGAAGGCCTGGCAATTGGTGGCATGTGTCTAAGAGAGTCTCTGGAAATGTCAGGGGCATCGGTCCCTGAGGGGCTGCAGATGAGATTCTGAGGCAACTGGAGTTTATTGCTCTCTCCTCTCCACTCCCCTCCCCTCCCTTTCAAGTCTTGTAGAACTCTGGCCATCTAGATTTCCATTAGTCTTTAAAGGAAAAAAAAAAAAGGCAAGGAGCATTACAGAAATACAAAAATGAAAAAATTAGATATAGGCCAGGCGTGGTGGCTTACACTTGTAATCTCAGCACTTTGGAAAGCGGAGGTGGGTGGATCACCTGGGGTCAGGAGTTCAAGACCAGCCTGGCCAACATGGCGAAACCCCGTTTCTACTAAAAATAGAAAAAATTAGCCAGACGTGGTGGCAGATGCCTGTAATCCCAGCTACTCAGGAGGCTGAGGCAGGAGAATCACTTGAACCCAGGAGGCAGAGGTTGCAGTGAGCCGAGATGGCGCCACTGCACTCCAGCCTGGGCAATAAGGCAAGACTCCATCTCAAAGAAAAGAAAAGAAAAAAGAAGATGATAAAAATTATCAAAATCCCAGTTGCTAGTGATAACATTTTTGGTGGATATATACACACAAACACCTATTTTCCCACTTAGACTCCTTGGTTTGTACCTCCCCAAACCTTCTGGGTAAAGTAAAAACATGTTATGTGAAAAAGCTGTGTTGCCATAATGCAGAAACATTCCACATAAGGCCCTTATTACATGTTCTCCTAGCAAAGTCCTCTGTAAAAAAATGCTCTCCCTACCTACAAAGTGTGCATGTATGTATATTTTTTTCTTGAAAATTGTATACCATACAGACAGTTTTGTAACCTTTTTTTTTTTCACTCAATAATGAATCATGAACATCTTTCCAGGTCAATAAGTATGCTTTTATGATATCTTAATGGCTGTACAATATTCCATTGTATGGCTGCACCATAATTAATTTAACTATTTAACTAGTCTCCCAATGGTGGACAATTAAATTGTTTCCAGATATTTTTTGCTGCTGTAAACAATGTTCCAATAAATATTCTATAGCAAAATCTTTGCCCTCATCCTTAATTATTTCCTTAGGAATCCTCCCTGAAAGAGAATAGCTGGATAGACATTTGTACATTGTTGAGGTTAGAGAAAGGTTTTATCCAATTGTCCTGGAGTTTATTTGCTCCCATCAGCTGTGTATGAAGATGTCTACTTCCTATCCCTTCTCCCCAACACATAGTGTCTTCATCACTTCAGTGTCATTCTAATTTTCAAGAAGCTGCCAATTAATTTGTGATTTGCTCTTAACATATGCATAAAAGTTTATGCTGATGACTCTCCCATGACAATTGGCACTTTATTTTTAATTGTTTTATGTTTTATTTTTTGAGACTGAGTCTCGCTCTATTGTCCAGGCTGGAGTGCAGTGGCATGATCTTGGCTCACTGCAATCTCCACCTCCTGGGTTCAAGCAATTCTCGTGCCTCAGCCTTCCGAGGAGCTGGGATTACAGGCGCCCACCACCATAACTGGCTAATTTTCGTATTTTTAGTAGAGATGGAGTTTCACCATGTTGGCCAGGCTGGTCTCGAACTCCTGACCTCAAATGATCCACCCACCTTGGCCTCCCAAAGTGTTGGGATTATAGGCGTGAGCCACCATGCCTGGCCAGCAATTGGTACTTTAAACATGGGTGTCTGAGAAGGTTCGTGTGGGCCTCTTTAGTGGACTACCCCTCTGTAACATCTGCATCTGGCACTAAGAGATTGGGTGTCCCTCAGCTACCACTGCCTCAGTAGATGATTTGCAGGGAGTACTTTACTCCCTCACCCTTTCGGGAAGAAATGATTCCACTAAAAACTGCTGAGCCCAAATCTGAGCAGTGCCAACCCCTAGGGACAGACCCAGGTCATCTCTTCTCAGACTTCCAGGTTCTCCACCTTCAGTGGTGGCAGTGCCCACTAGACCATCTCAGGTTTCAAATTCCAATTAGGAATCCCTGCACTTGCCACCTTCCCTCTTGTGAGACTTATCCAAAGCTGCAGGCAAGTGGCACTCAGTCCACATCACTGACTATCAGGCCAGTGCCTGGAGCCACATTGAGAGAAAACAGCATGGGTCTTGAAACAAGGGAGATGAGAATCTTGGGCCTCAACTTTCCAGCAGGGGCATCTGGGACATGGAATGAAACCTCTTCCCTCTTTATTTTATCTGTCTGGGCAGGAGGAAGAAGGGAATTCTGTTGCATATCTCTTTCAACCTAACAGGATTGGACAGTGAGAGAATGCGTGTGGGAAAGAAGACTTCAAACCCTCAGGACATACTTACCTTGTGGTTACCACCATTGTTATCAATAGTAGCAGCTAACATGTACCAAGCCCTGACCGCTTTGGGCCAGACATATGTCACTTAATAAACATTAGTTCATTTAATCTTAGCAACAACTCTACCAGGTAAGTACTAGCATTATCCCCATTTTACTGATAAGTAAACGAAGGCATGTAGCGGTCAAGAGATTGCCCGAATTCCATAGCTAGTCAGTGAGGGAGCTGAGAATCTTACCAGGGTGGTCTGAGCCTAGAGCCCATGTCCTTACCAATGTGTGGAATTGCCTTTGTAATAATCACAGTGACATCTGCCACTAGTCACTGAGCAGGGACTAGGTGCCTGGCACTGTGCTGAGAACTTGAAATGCAGAGTCTCGCTTAATCCTTTCCACCCCTGGTGAGGTGGGGATTACCGTCGCCAGTTTACAGATGAGTAAACTAAGGTCCTGACAGATTCGATGGCTTGTCCAGGGGCCAGGAGAGCCCTGGCGGTAATAGCTTATACACAGCTTCTCCAGCAGCCTGCGAAGCCCTGATCAGCCCTGACCACAGGACACGGAGGACAGCATCTGTGTACACTCTCCCCAGGACCCCTGGCAAACGACACCCCTCCCACTGCTCCCTGGCTTATCTCCTAATTAAGCATTTTGTCAGGGCAAGTGGCTTTTTGTCCTCAAAGCAGAATCCTCTTTCCTACAGAAGAGAGCAATTTCCCCCATGTCAAAGTTGCCAATATCTTTTCATTGTTGCTTCCTGGAGCCAGGACCCGGACGACACCATCAACAATGTGGTTTCTTGCAGCGCCCCCAGCCCTCCCACTCACTCCAGCCTTCCTGGGGGCTTTGGACTCATCTTCAGGTACAGTGTTATCAGTTTTCAAAGCCGACAGGCTTGCTTTATTTCCACAGAAGAGAAGCTTTTAGGCCCTGACTAGATTTGGAGTGTCTGTCTTAACCAGGGCCAGAAGTAGCCTTCAAAGGCCGTGGAACTTCACCCTGCCAGGAGAGGGGCTCTGAGACCAGCCATGGTCTCTGGCTTCTTTTTCAAGATTCAAGTTAATTTTTACACATAAAAACATTTGAAATAACACAGAAATATATAAGATAGTGTAAAAAGTGTAATTCTCATTCATTCTGTTATACCCCCATACACGCACTACAGTCCTCCCAGATTTTTCCTTCTATGTTTGCATTTAGCTATGCAAACATTTAAAAAAAATTTTTTTTAGAGATAGGGTCTCACTATGTTGCTCAGGCGAGCCTCAGACTCCTGGGCTCAAACAATCTTCCTGCCTCAGCCTTTTGGGTAGCTGAGATTACAGGCACTCACCACCATCTCTGGGATTTTAATCATTTTAACCTTAATTAATTAATTAATGTTTTCATCTATGCAAACATAGACATATGGGATTTTATAGATGTACACTTTTTTACACGCAGAAAATAATACAGTATACATTATGATTTGTTTCCCTACATAAAAATACATTTTCGAATGTATTTATATATGTATATATCTTTGTGTTCTTCCCATCCTTTTGAATAGGCACATAGTGTTCAGTAGTATGGATGTGACTTTTCCCCCTCTATTTTATTTATTAAAACAGTTTCTTTTTTTAAAAAAAAAACAGATTCTTGCTCTGTTGCCCAGGCTAGAGGGCAGTGGCGTGATCTTAGCTCACAGCAACCTCTGCCCCCCAGGTTCAAGGAATTCTCCTGCCTCAGCCTCCCTGGTAACTGGGATTATAGGCATGCACTACCACGCCCAGCTAATTTTTGTATTTTTAGTAGATACGGGGTTTTCACGTTGGCCACGCTGGTCTCTAACTGCTGACCTCAAGTGATCCGCCCACCTCGGCCTCCCAAAGTGCTGGGATTACAGGCGTGAGCCACCATGTTCAGCCTAAAATCATTATTTATTTATTTATTTTTTTGAGATGAGTCTCGCTCTGTCACCCAGGCTAGAGTGCAGTGGCATGGTCTTGGCTCACTGCAAGCTCTACCTCCTAGGTTCAAGCGATTCTCCTGCCTCAGCCTCCTAAGTAGCTGGAATTACAGGCGTGTGCCACCATGTCCGGCTAATTTTTTTTTTTCTTTTGAGACGGAGTCTCTCCCTGTCACCCAGGCTAGAATGCAGTGGTGCGATCTCAGATCACCGCAACCTCCGCCTCCAGGTTTCAAATTATTCTCCTGCCTCAGCCTCCCCAGTAGCTGGGATTACAGGCGTGTGCCACCACACCCAGCAAATTTTTGTATCTTTAGTAGAGACGGGGTTTCACCATGTTGGTCAGGCTGGTCTTGAACTCCTGACCTTCTGATGCACCTACCTCAGCCTCCCAAAGTTCTGGGATTACAGGCATGAGCCACTGTGCCTGGCCTAATTTTTTTATTTTTAGTAGAGACGGGGTTTCACCATGTTGGTAAGGCTATTACTTATTTTTTGTAAAGAAAATGCATACATGGGAAGATGTGAGCTGTACAGAGGGGTGCCTAAAACAGTACCTGACAAATTGTAGCTCAATAACAATGAGATACCTTTTGTTTATTGACTCAATGAACAAAAGGTGTCTCTCTCTCACTCCTGGACTCCCACCACCCCGCCACCTGGTTTCCTGGGTATCCTTCCGGAGATATTCTCTGCACGCACAAGCATATCTCCAGTACCATCTGTGATTTAGATACAGCCCTTTACCACCTCCCTCCCTCCTCCTATCCCCATGAGGATCGACCACGCTTTGAGAGTGGGAGACAACAGCCCACTCAGGAACTCCTCTGCTGGTCATCCCACAAGCAGTAGAATCAAGTCTGAAGAATCCTGGCTGAGTCAGGAATGGGGACCTGGGGGCTTTGGAGAGCTCCTCTTGGTGAGCTGCGAAGAGGATGGGCCCAGCCAGAAGATAGATGGGAAACCCTTCAGAAGGCTGATGCAACTGTTCAGGGGCAAGAAAAGGAGGGTCCCAATAAAGCTGGTGGTTTTGGAGATGGAGCAGGCAAGTTGTTTTGGAAGAAGATGTGGAGACGTTGAAAATGCTCTTTCTAAAAACCTACTGCAGAACAGAAGAAAAGACGGAGCTGAGGGAAGAGTTTGTTGTTGTTTGTTTGTTGATTTGTTTGTTTTGAGCCGGGGTCGCCCCCTGTTACCCAGGCTGGACTGGAGTGGCAATCATAGCTCACTCCAGCCTGGAACTCCTGGGCTCAAGTGATCCTCCCACCTCAGCCTCTCATGTAGCTGTGACTACAGGTGCACACCACACCTGGCTATTTTTTTTTTTTTTTTTTAAATAGAGAAGAGGTCGTGCTATGTTGCCCAGCCTAGTCTCAAACTCCTGAACTCAAGCAATCCTCCCACTTCGGCCTCCCAAAGTGTTGGGATTACAGATACGAACCACCACACCTGGCCAAGAGTTTTCTTATTTGCTTGTTGGTTGATCTTGTTTTATTTCTTTGGATGGTGAAGTGTAAGCGCAATTTTTGGCTGAGGGAACAAGACAGTGGACGAAAAAGGAGATTTTGAGGAAATAAAAGGTTGAACTATATTATGTAATTCTTCAACTCAAAAGGCTTGTGTTTCCAGGGTCCCTCAGCTAGAGAATATCCTCATTTTCTTTCATTTTGCTCAAAACTTCCTGTTCTAAGATTAAAATTCACTGGAGGATAATTCTAAAGAATATTCATCTGATATCAGTTTCAGGAAAGGCGAGTTTATATATTGTATATAGATGTGTGTGTGTATATATATGTGTGTGTGTGTACATATATATAAAATTCGTAATCTTTTTTATTGGCTTCTTCAAAAATCTGAGCTAAAGGGCCAGGTGCAGTGGTTCAAGCCTGTAATACCAGCACTTTGGGAGGCTGAGGCACGCAGATCACTGAAGCCAGTTCGAGACCAGCCTGGTCAACATGGCAAAACCCAGTCTTTACTAAAAATACAAAAAAATAGCTGGGCAAGGTGGTGAGCACCTGTAATCCCAGCTATGTGGGAGGCTGAGGCAGGAGAGTTGCTTGAACCCAGGAGGTGGGGGACACTGTGAGCCAAGATCAGGCCACTGCACTCCAACCTGGGCAACAGAGCAAGACACCATCTCAAAAAAAACAAAAAAAAAAAACAAAAAACAAAACAAGAAAAGACAAAAATCTGAGCTAAAGGTAACCCAAGCCCGCTAGTTGCAGAGCCACAATAACATCTCAGCCTGGCCAGGAACGGTGGCTCACACCTGTAATCCCAGCACTTTGGGAGGCCAAGGCAGGCAGATCAGAAGGTCAGGAGTTTGAGACCAGTGTGGCCAATATGGTGAAACCCCATCTCTACTAAAAATACAAAACTTAGCCAGGTGCGGTGGTACATGCCTGTAGTCCCAGCTACTCAGGAGGCTGAGGCACAAGAATCACTTGAACCTGGGAAGCAGAGGTTGCAGTGAACCGAGATCGCACCACTGCGCTCCAGCCTGGGTGATAAAGCAAGACTCTGTCTCAAAATAAAAATAAAAATAATTAAAAAAAATAATAACATCTCAACCTGATGACTGATATGCTTTATGAAACCATCACAACACCTTCCATGTCAGTAGGAAAAGCCCTGGAGTTGGAATTGGAGACCAGAGTTCAAGTCTCAGCTCTAAACACACATCTGCACTATGTGACCTTGAGCAGGTCACTCACTCTTGGAGTCTTGGCTTTCTTCTCTGTGACATGAAAATAACTATAATTCCTGTTTGCTTACCTTGCAGTGTTGTTAAGAGAGAATCCGTTGAAACAGGGTTCCCAAAGGGCTGTGTAATTGGTAGAGCACCATACAATTATGGGGGTGTTATTATTATTTTTTCATAACCAGACACTTACTCTGTGATTTTTCCTGTACTCTCTTCCATCTGTAAGTGGAGAAAGGTGCTTTGGGCAAAGCCAGGTAAATCTGACCCGATCATCGGGAGGTGGAGAAGGTTCTGGCGATTGCTCCTCCTCCCCTTCCTCAGAAGGGCCCTGGCCTGGAGTTTCTGACCTACTGTGCTGGGTTCTCTGCCCCAGGTGGGAGGGGAGAAGTGAAGTGATGCGGTCAGTGTTGCAGATGTCAGCCCAGGGCCTGCACAGAGCACATTTCTCCAATATAGGGAATCCGAATCTGGGGACTGGTGGCCAGGGCTGGATTTTAGGAAGGTGACCATAATGCTGAGTTCAAACAAATGAACAAGTAGAAAGAAAAAGAAAGGAGAAAAGGCACTCCAAGCGAAGGAACAGCAAATGCAAAGGCAAGGAGGATTTTAGACATATAATAGGTTCCGGGCTGGGCGCGGTGGCTCACGCCTGTAATCCCAGCACTTTGCAAGGCCGAGGCGGGCGGATCACCTGAGGTCGAGAGTTCGAGAACAGCCTGACCAACGTGGAGAAACCCTGTCTCTACTAAAAATACAAAATCAGCCAGGCATGGTGGCGCATGCCTGTAATCCCAGCTACGCAGGAGGCTGAGGCAGGAGAATCCCTTGAACCTGGGAGGTGGAGGTTGCAGTGAGCTGCGATCGCGCCATAGAAACTCCAGCATGGGCCGGGCGCGGTGGCTCAAGCCTGTAATCCCAGCACTTTGGGAGGCCGAGGCGGGTGGATCACGAGGTCAGCAGATCGACACCATCCCTGGCTAACATGGTGAAACCTCGTCTCTACTAAAAATACAAAAAACTAGCCGGGCGAGGTGGCGGGCGCCTGTAGTCCCAGCTACTCGGAGGCTGAGGCAGGAGAATGGCGTGAACCCGGGAGGCGGAGCTTGCAGTGAGCCGAGATCGCGCCACTGCACTCCAGCCTGGGCGACACAGCGAGACTCCATCTCAAAAAAAAAAAAAAAAAAAAAAGAAACTCCAGCATGGGCAAGAAGAGTGAAACTCTGTCTCACAGACAAAAAAGAAAAGAAAAGAAAAGAAATATGATAGGTTCGGGACCTTGAATGGGACAGCGAAATTCGCAAGACCGGCCAGCTCATACTCAAAAGCTCAGATTACATCTCAGTTTGTTCTTATCCAGCCTCGAGGTCCTATAGTCTGTGTCCCTGCCCCGGAGCATAACTCCACACAGTAGCGGAAGCCAGGGAGCTCCAACAGTTGGCCAGTCAACCTTGACTCCTTTTCCATAAAGGGTTTGGGCTGCAGCTTCATCTCCTGAAATACATCTGCCTTGTGAACAGCCAGTCTGCCATGAAAGAGTTTCTCACTGAAGGCAATTTTGTTATTAGGGGGAAAAAAAAAAAAAAGCCCCTGTCACCCCTCTCCTCTCCCAACTCCCTGACATGAGTCCGTGTCATTAGTTACTCGCTTCAGCAGTTTTATTATGGAAATGACATATTGAAATACAAATTGGGACGCGTACAGTATAATTACTAATACTGCATATTCATTTCCTCCCTTTGTTACTGTTGAGTCCCCATAAAGCCCTCTCCCCAGCCACGTCCCAGTCCTGTGTGCAGTGGCTTCTGTGTCTCTTTTCTTCTGAGGGCCAGGCGGGGCTGAGAGGGGAAACGCAGCCAGAGGAAGTACCTACCTTCCCCAGAAGGGCTATTTTTGTTACAATGCTGAGCTGACGCGGCAATCGGGGCCTCCGAGGTCCAAGGGCTTCCCAGCTCGTCCCAGACAAACAGCTCTCTGACTGAGCCAGGCATGGAAAGTCCCAGCCAGGGGACGTTTTTAAAAAATTAAATGCACCAAAACAAGCATTTCCAGTGATATAAGGGCCAGTGGCCCGAGCTGGGCTGTGCCATCCTCCAGGGCCCCTTCCCTCTCTTCCCTCGGCATCTTCTCAGGAGAAGGAGGTCACAGAAGCTGGGCAACTTGGGTGCCTATCAGGGTGGCACAGGCAGGCATTCAGTGCTGTGTAACCTACCCCATCTCCCTCAGCAGCCTTGGTTTCCGCCCCTCCCCAGGGGAGCATCATGTTGCAAATACTGTAGGCACAAGTGGCTGAGAGAGTGACTTCTGGGTTGTAATCTCAACTTTCTGCCACTTAACAGAGAGTGCTGCTTAGGGAAAATTTGCTTTGTCCCTTCGTAACTCAATAGCCCCACCTGTAAAGTGGGACTACGAGCAGTTTCCATCTCAAAAACGTTATTATTAGGATTAAATATTTTAATTTATGTTAAACATAAATATTAGTTTTTTTCCCCTTTGGCCAGCAGGAAACATTGCCTCGCCTGCTCCCCTGACCCTTGCCCCCCGCCTTCGGCCAGCAGTGACAGGTGGGCCAGTTGTGAGCTTAGGCCCCAAGAGGTCTTACCCACTCTGCTCTCTCTTGGAACTCTGTCTCTGCCTTGGGAACATGCCCAGGCTAGCCTGCTGGATGATAAGAGACTAAGTGAGGCAGAACTGAATCAGCCTCATTGTCCCAGCTGAGGCCCTAGATATGTGAGAAAGCACAGCCAACGTCAACAAATCAACCTACAGATGACCAATAGCTGAACACAGGTGCACACACAAAGTTGTTCTAGACCAGAAGAACCACCACATCAACCCACAGACTCAAGAGCTAAAGACAAGTGAATTATTTTAAGCCACTACATTTTGCGGTGGTTTGTTATGTACAATAGCTAACTGATGCATATAGGAAGCTATTATTGTCCTTTCTCCCTCCTCTAGTACCTCCTGTCTATGTCTCTTGACCTACTGCCCATCTACACTGAAGTCCTAGGGACAAAGAGGTAGCAAAATATCAAGGCGAAAACATAGGCCCTGGAGTCAGACAGAGTTCAGGTCCCAGGCTGTGGCATGTACAGAGATGTGACTTTTCCCAAGTAATTTCTGTTCCATTATGGGGGAATAATAGTATCTATCAGGCAAAGTCGTGGTAAGGATTGAATAACATAATGGACAGGGAAGAGTCTCCCACACAGTGAGTAACTCTCTCTTCTCTTTCCACAGAAGCTCAGAGTCTTACACATAAAATAGCATTCAATTGGCCAGGGATGGTGGCTCACGCCTGTTGAGAGGCCAAGGTGGGCGGATCACTTGAGGTCAGGAGTTTGAGACCAGCCTGGTCAACATGGCGAAACCCGGTCTTTACTAAAAAATATAAAAATTAGCTGGTCGTGGTGGCAGACGCCTGTAGTCCCAGCTACTCAGGGGGCTGAGGCAAGAGAATTGCTTGAACCTGGGAAGCAGAGGTTGCAGTGAGCGGCGATCATGCCACCACACTCCAGCCTCGGTGACAGAGCAAGACTCTGTTTCAAAAAGAAAAAAAAAAAAACTGACATTCAATCATGATGATTGAAATCATATTGTCTTATGACTAGGTTGAGCTGTTAAGCTCAGTTACCTGATATTCAAAAGAGAAGCCATAGGTCACAGCCTCCATTCAAAAGCACAATGGACGTGTTCTCCAATTAGCCAACGATGATCATCCAAATACCAGTAACAGAAATCCTTGGCATCTGCTTCTTATTTACAAAGCACTTTTCATATATTACATTGTTTAATTTCACAATAACTCTGTGGAGTCCCTTAGCATCAGCATTGTCTCCATTGTGTAGCCTCCAAGGAAATCACTGGGGTCAAGTGGTTTGCCCATTGATGCACAGCTGATAAGTGCCAGGGCAGAGACTCTAAGAGCCCATCCTGCCCCCACAGACCAGTTGTTACAGTGTTGAGGGCCTGTGAGGAGTCCCACTAATGGGACATAATCTCTCTTTTTCTGTTTATTGAATACATATAGCTTAACATGAAATGTTCTTGATCTCCTGGAAACACAATCAGACTTGACCTTGGCTCAGCACCGAGGCCTTTGACTTTTTCGGTCCAGGACCCTTTGTGCTGGGGTGAAGAACCACTCCTTGTCTTCATCACTCACAGGTCAGAAATAACCGGACCCGCTCAGTTCTAAAGGAGCGCTATTCACGTGAAACTCTGCAGCTGATGTGTGGGCAGCCGGCCTCGTGTACTGGGCAGTCCTTCTTTCCATAATTCCTGGGAGGGTCTTTCTCCAACCACCATTGGACAATGTGTCCTGGCAGCCAAATCTGTTAAGGATTAGGGTATTTCCTAAAGAAAGATCGTCTATCCCTTTCTTTAAGGACAGTGAGAAAGACAGGGCTATCCCTCTGCAGTATCAGTCAGCAAAAGCATAGAGCGCTCGGGATGAGCAGATTTCTTTCCTGGGTGAGGTCAGGGGTTGAGAGGTGGACATAAGAAGTATGACATGTCATGGCCAGCCACAGTGGCTCACACTTATAATCCCAGGACTTTGGGAGGCTGAGGCAGGAGGATCACTTGAGTTCAGGAGTTTGAGACCAGCCTGGGCAACATAGGGAGGAGGCCCTGCCTGTAATTAAAAAAAAAAAGAAAGAAAGAAAGAAAGAAAGAAAGAAAGAAAGAAAGAATAAAAGTATGCAATGTCAAAGAAACAGCAAGTGCAGTCCCTTTCTCCCATGAACTCAAAATCCAAAGGGGTTTTGGGGAAGCCATCCCCAGGATGTTGGTCAAAAGTTAAAAAGCTGTTTGTATAAAGCTATAACAGCAAGATCCACAGTGATAAAAACTTGGAAATTGCCCAAATGTCCAACAAAAGAAAATAGTTAAGTACACTTGTTTTATTAAATTGATGGAATAGCACATTACTGTTATGAAAGATAATAAGGGGCCAGGCGCAGTGGCTCACGCTTGTAATCCCAGCACTTTGGGAGGCCGGGGCTGGTGAATCATGAGGTCGGGAGTTCGAGACCAGCCTGGCCAACACAGTGAAACCCCATCTCTACTAAAACTACAAAAATTAGCTGGGAGTAGTGGCGGGTGCCTGTAATCCCAGCTACTTGGGAGGCTGAGGCAGGAGAATCACTTGAACCCGGGAGGCAGAGGTTGCAGTGAGCCAAGATTGTGCCACTACACTCCAGCCTAGACGATAGAGCAAGACTCTATCTGAAAAGAAAGAAAGAAAGGGAGAGAGAGAGAAAGAGAAAGAAAGAAAGAGAAAAAGAAAGAAAGAAAGAGAAAAAGAAAGAAAGAAAGAAAGAAAATAAGGAAGTTTTTGAGTTATGATGCCTTCTCCAAAGAAAAATAAAAGAGGTAAAATAATATTAAATAAAAAGGAAAGATAATACGGAAGTTTAAGTAGATCTGTGGAAAAGTACATATGAAACAATTTCAGGTAAATAAAGAATACAAAACAGTTTCCAAGCCTTGATTACACCTGTGTAAAATCGTATAAGCATAGTGACAATGACAGTAGGGGGACATCATAACATAAAAATAACAGTTGTTTTAAAGTAAATGGGCATTACTGTCATTTTTAGTCATGTTTGCTTAATATGCATGAGAAATCTTGAAGGTAGCAAGAGAGAGACGCGTGACATCTGGCTGTCAGAGCACTGCAAAACAGCAACAGTGCAGATTGGAAGAAAACAAGTGTACGGTAATGGGAAAAATCAGGAAAAGTTGTGGTCATTCGAGTTGGAACTTGAATGACTTCATGGTAGACAAATGCTCAGCTGGCACCCTGGAACTATTTCTGGGGACCCCAGAGATACAAAGTCAAACCAAAGAATGTGCAGCAGAACCTATAATAGAACTTCAGACACAGAGCCAGCATGCTGGGGGAGAGTTTTAGGGTGCAGGGCGGCCTCCTCCATGTCCTTCAAATCACATCAGGAACTTGGATGCCCACTAATCACATGAAAGACAGGTCCTTAAACTGTAGTCAAGTCATTCTGCGATGTTTAAAAAATACAAATAAGGCCGGACATGGTGGGTCACTCCTGTAATACCAGCACTTTGGGACGCCGAGGGGGGCGGATCACTTGAGGTCAGGAGTTCAATACCAGCCTGGCCAACATGGTGAAACCCCCTCTCTACAAAAATACAAAAATTAGCCAGGCATGATGGTGGGTGTCTGTAATTCCAGCTACTTGGGAGGCTGAGGAGGGAGAATTGCTTGAACCCAGGAGAAAGAGGTTGCAGTGAGCCAAGATTGTGCCACTGCACTCCCGCCTGGGTGACAGAGCAAGACTTCATCTCAAAAAAAATATATGTGTGTGTGTATATATATATATATTTATATGTGTGTGTGTGCGTGTGTGTATATATATATTTATATGTGTGTGTGTGAGCGTGTATATGTGTGTGTGTGTGTGTACTCTCAGACTAAAAGTAGATTTATTAGATGGGTTGAGTTTCAAGCTGTGCGGTTTAGGGTAAAGATGGTTTGTCGAGAGGGTGGATGTGCTGGCTTCCCTTTGATCCCCAAAACATCCTACGTTGATCTTTCTGATAATAAAACGGCTTCTATGAAGCAAACTGGATGCACACTCATCTTCATTCTTTCCTTTTATTTTGTAGTGTCTAATACATACATATAGATCCGTTGTTGCTTCCAACATCACATAGTGGCGATTTGCGCACAGCACAGTTCTAACTCTGAAACATGAGGTGTGACATCCTCCTCCTGGGAGAGGAAAGGTAAGGTTCACTCAGCTGTGATCTTAGGTGAGTCATTTCCCTTCAGATACTGCATCTATAAAGGCAAGGTTGGGCTCCCAGCGGACGACTGGGGTTCTCCTCAGCTCAGAGCCTCAGGGAGTCACTGGACCTGAAAGAAAAGGATGGTCTGCCCCCGACCAGGGGCAGCTGCCTTCCAACAAGCAGTCATTGCGAGACAGAGCCCAGCCCTTTGTGCAAATTACAGCAAGCCCTCCAGGAAAACAGTCTGGGTTTTTAGTGTTTTTTTTTCTGGTTTCATATTTTGACTCCTCATCTCCCATTTCTGTTAGAAAGTGTATAGTTCCTCAGTGCAGTGTGAGATAGAGGAAGTATTCTTTGTTAGCAGATTTAAAAAAATGTTTTTGGCCACTGATGGACCCAGCAGCCCACAAGGGCTACACAATAAATGGGCTGGGGAGGAAGAGAGAAAGGCGGGGATCCTCTCCAGGAAGGCCTGGGAGGACCACACATCAGGCTTAATTTCCCGGAGCCCAAATGCAAACAGAAAGAAAATCCACCCTGGGTTGTTTAAAGTCCCTGGCTCAAGGCTGTTAGGGAGAGGAAGGATCCCCTCCTGCAACCCCCAGGCTGCTAGAAAACTTCTTCTTCGGCAAAGCCACACCCATTCCTGCCTCCAGGGTGTCCTCCTGCTACAAGTTGAGAGAAAAGGACAAGGAAACTGACCATCTCCTTCCCGGGGGTGGGCGGGTGGCGGGGGGGCGGGGGGGCAGCCGCCATGGCCGAGCCCAGGGTCATAAAGGGCTCAAGGGCAGCTCCAGGGTTGTCACTTCAACTGTACCATGTGAGCAGCTGCTCCGGGTTGGGGATGTGGCAGAGCCCAGCCCCTGGTTCAGAAACATTGATCTCTCCTCATTGACAAACAGCTGCTCCAGTCCCCCCACCAGGCTTTAGGCTCTAGGGGACATCGTGCGAAGCTCTGACGCCCAGGACATTAAACCAAATCTGTCACGGCTGTGGAGACCCGCTGGGGCTGGTGAAACCTTCCCATTTGTAGCGCAGGAGATCACAGTAGCAAAGGCTTGCAGGATACTTTCATATGGATTATCTTAATTATTCCTCAATGTAACCATGTGAAGTGGATATTCGTGTTTTTTTTTTCTTTCTTTCTTTCTTTCTTTCTTTTTTTTAACAGATGAATAAACAGAGGCTTAGAGAGGTTAAGTGGTAGATGGGAGATCAGTGCCAAAGCAGTCTCTGCAAAGCCTGAGCACTTAACCTCTACATCACGGGAAGATACTGGGCTCCTCTCAGAGTTGCAAAAAATGCACAATGTCCTCCATCCCCTGAAGGCCATCCAATGGGACGTTTTCAGCCCTCTCTCTCTCCCTTCCTTCTGAAAAATGTGGAGTGGGGGCAGTTATTCCAGAGGCTTTGAGGTACAGGTTCAACACCAGGAGAGAGAAGGGAGCTGAGGAGGGGGTGGGTGAGAGAAGCAGATGCTCAGTGCAAGGAGGATGCTTGGGATCCAGCCACCTTGGCTGCTCTGTGACCCTCTTCCTGAGTATCTTGCTCCCCTTTTCTAACACATTCCAAAAGCTGTTTTGTGCTAGTGGCTATTGACTGCCATTAAGTCACCATCACAAACATTTTTACTAGGGGCCTTCTAGAAATAAAGATGTGACACTTTGGGTGATTTGTGGTGCCTGGAGGGTCTGAGGGGGAGAGTTCTACTGCGTCCTCAAATTGTACCTGGGAGGTTGCCACCCAGCCTTAAGAATTCTCATATTCAAAGGGAAGAAAAAAAAATATTGGGGAGAGGAGAGCAAGTGGGATGTGGTGCCTGCCTTCAGATACCTGCAGGGCTGCCACAAAAAAAGAGATTAGGAAGTGGGGCTTCAGAGGGCAGAGAGAATCCCCTTGGATATACATCTTAGAGAGGGAGATGTTCTTTTAACATAAGAAAGAACTACTTTCTCGCTGTTGTTGTTGTTGTCATTGTTATTCTAGCAACAGCCATTTCTGGAGGACAACGTCAAGTTGTATGCTAAGCACTTTTATCTACACTGGCTTAAGTAAACCTCTTGACCACCTGGGAAGTAGATGCCTGCAATTAATTACTGTCCCTAGATCACAGATGAGAAATTAAGTTCAGTGAAGTTAAGTAACTGGTTGAATGTGGCCGAGCTACCACCTGGGAGAGCGGAGGTCCCTACCCGCTGCTGGTTCCAAAGTCCACACTCTTAACCATTAACTCCATCCTCCTCACAACCTTGGGCAGCCAAAGGTGAGTTCCTCATTCCCAGAGGTATTCAAGAGATGCTATAACTTATTTGACACACGAATTGCTTAGATGCTTCTCCACCTCCAGATTCCAGGCCTCCCCCTCCAGAACCACAGCTGAACCTCCGGGGGCGGGCAGGCGGGGTGGTCCCCAGAGTTTGCTTTTAGCAAGCGCTAAGTAGGTGTGGGAGGCATGGCCTTAGGGAGCCCCCACTGAGAGGAAGCTCCACCCGATACTCTATCAGGGCTTCCGACTCCTGTGTGGCCTGAGATTTGGAGATTCTATTTTTAGGCAGGTCCTTCCTGAGCCACTGTGTCAGACTTTCTGGCACCTTCTGACGGCTCCAGGGCACCTGAGCTGTCTTCAGAGCCGCCCTGATGCCCCAGAGATACCTAGAGCAGGGCTGGGAGGAGCCCTGGGAGCCAGGAAAAAGCAGAGGAAAGCCACATTTGCCAGCTGAAGGGGAGGAGGTGAAGGGGGAGGCTTTTCATTTCTAGCTCGGAGGGTATTCAGTGATTCTCTCCACGCCGAGGCTGAGAGGAGGGAGCCTGTCCTGGTTAAAACTCTCCCTTGCAGAGGAGAAGTTACCCGTTCGGAGACAGTATGGATGGATGGAGAGAGGTTTTCGTGGACCATTCTCCCGACTGCTTTGGTGGATGGTGTTTTGGGAAGCTGGCAAAGGAGATATTATAGAGAAGTCTTGTCTTTTGGGAACCCCTGCAGCAGCAAAATGATGGTGATGGCTGCTGAGCCTTCACTGATGCTTGCCGGACGCTGTGCTGAGCACCCTAAATCCAGCCCCCTAGTTAACCCTCACAGAAGTCTCATGAAATGAGTGCCATGGTTGCTGTCAGTTTAAGGATGTGTTAATAGGCTTAGAGGGGTACAGTTAGTTACTTGTCCCCAGCCTGGCTGAAACTGACAGAGCTTTCAGAGCTCATGGATGGGACTACTAGACTCTTAACCACCCCACGATCCTGCCTCTTGGGCCCCAAGAGAACGTCAATGTTTCTTAACCTCCTTTTGGAACATTGACTTTTGAAGATGTGCCAAAAGCTATTATTTTGTCAGCTAATGATCAGTAATATCTACCGCAGGCCAAGTGCTGTTCTAGGTGCTTTACATGTACTGATTCATTTAACCCTAGCAACAACCCATATGGTAAATATTCTCATTATCCCCATTTTGCAGATGAGAGAGCAGAGCCTCAGAGAGGTTGAGTTACTTGTGTCACTGGTTGTAAACTGGTATAGCCAGGTTTCAAACGTGGTGAGTGTGACTCCACAGTCCACGCCATTAACCATTATTAAGCACATGAGCGTACATGTGCATTTACACACACAGAGGCACAACTGTGTAGTCAATTTCAAGGGTTGTGTGACTCTCCTAAAATCCTATTTTGGGGTCCAGTTCCAGGTGAGCAACACTTCAGAAAAAAAAAAAAAAAAAAAAAACCTCAAAACAGGCCAGGTATAGTAGACCACACCTGTAATCCCAGGAATTTGGGAGGTTGAGGTGGGAGTATTGCTTGAGCTCAGGAGTTCAAGAATAGCCTGGGCAACACAGCAAGACCCCATCTCTACCAAAAATTTAAAAATTAGCTTCATATGGTGGCATGCACCTGTAGTCCCAGTTATTCAGGTGGCTGAGGTGGGAGGGTCGCTTGAGTCCGGGAGGTCAAAGCTACAGTGAGCCGAGATTGTGCCACTGCACTTCAGCGTGGGCAACAGAGCAAGGACCTGTCTCACAATAAAAATGAAAGAATAAAATAAAAACTCAAGACTAATATTGGGGTTTAAACTTCTGCAAAGACCACATGCTGGAAGAGGGAAGCCCCAGGCCAGGGGGTCTTTGGCCAGGCTGCTCTGGAGCCAACTTTTCCCCTTCACTAATTCCAGATTCTAGGGTCTGTCTCAGGCTGGGGAAGGGGCTGGCCTGTCCACATCATCCGTTTGGAATGACCATGCTGTTGGGCCACTCGCCCCCCACCTGACCCCTTGCTCTGAAATTACTGGGTGGGCCGACATTTGCTTCTCCAGTAGAGTGTGAGCCAGGGATTGAGTCCAGGAAAGGTACCTGGGAGTGGAGCAGGTGAAGGAAGTTCTACAACTAGATCATGGTTTCTAGATTTTAGTTGACGTCAGAATTACCTGTTCAAAAGCAGATTCCTGGGCCCCATCCTGAAGGATTCTGATTGATTACAACCAAGGTGGAATTCAGGAATTGATGATTTATTTTATTTTGTTTTATTTTATTTTATTTTATTTTATTTTATTTTATTTTATTTTTTTTTTTTTTTTGAGACGGAGTCTTGCTCTGTCGCCCAGGGTGGAGTGCAGTGGCCGAATCTCAGCTCACTGCGAGCTCCGCCTCCCAGGTTTACGCCATTCTCCTGCCTCAGCCTCCCAAGTAGCTGGGACTACAGGCACCCGCCACCTCGCCCGGCTAGTTTTTTTGTATTTTTTAGTAGAGACGGGGTTTCACCGTGTTAGCCAGGATGGTCTCGATCTCCTGACCTCATGATCCGCCCGTCTCGGCCTCCCAAAGTGCTGGGATTACAGGCTTGAGCCACCGCGCCCGGCCATTTTATTTTATTTTATTGAGATGGAGTCTCACTCTGTCACCCAGGCTGGAGTGCAGTGGTGCGATCTCAGCTCACTGCAACCTGTGCCTCCCGGGTTCAAGGGATTCTCATGCCTCAGCCTCCCAAGTAGCTGGGATTACAGGCACGCGCCACCATGCCCAGCTAATTTTTGTACTTTTAGTAGAGACGGGGTTTCTCCATGTTGGCCAGGCAGGTCTCGGACTCCTGACCTCAGGTGATCCACCCGCCTCAGCCTCCCAAAGTGCTGGGATTACAGGCGTGAGCCACCACGCCCAGCAAGAATTAGTGTTTTCAAATAAAGGTCACTATCATTCCTGATAACATGGCCCATTGAGCAAGACTGGCTCAGAGTCCACATTGTCATCTCTGTTGATGGTTCCAGTCAAAAGGACTCTCAGTTAATTCTACTCATGTCTGGGGCCATGGCATCCATGTAGAATTCCAGAGGGGTGGGGGGCATCCTGGGTTTGTGAAATGAGCAGGGAGGAGAGGAGGAGGTGATCCCTGGAGCTGCTCTCTCCTGATTTTGAGCCAACTGTCCAGCGCTCAGTCAGGCGCCAGTCCTCCCCTTCAAGTGGTGGGATCTGCTGAGGGGCGCAAGGCTGAATTTATGACAAGACAGAGTCCCTGGCCTCAAGGGACACAGAGATTAGTTGCAAAGGTGGATGAGTCAACTGAGAAATGCCAGTGAAGCTGGGGCCTTTGAAGGC
Source organism: Theropithecus gelada (assembly GCF_003255815.1). Classification (NCBI taxonomy): domain Eukaryota; kingdom Metazoa; phylum Chordata; class Mammalia; order Primates; family Cercopithecidae; genus Theropithecus; species Theropithecus gelada. The sequence goes on along the minus strand of NC_037677.1, from coordinate 106,826,181 downwards.
AGCGAATGAGGAAGCCAGGGCCCAGGGAGCAGGAAAGCAGAGAGCGTGCATGTGCGCGAGGGGCGGGGGATTCCAAGTGAGAGGCTGCAGGGAGTCCTGGGTGGGGGATAAAGGCCACCAGAGGGGGGCCTGGAAAGTAGGGGGAAAGTAGGGTGACTAACTGACCTGGTTTGCCCGGGATGGAGGAGTTTCCTGGGATCGGGGCCATTGAGTGCAAAAATCAGGAGAAAATCTTAAGCAAAACCTACAGGGAAGGTAAGTTGAGGTCCCTTCAGAGGGCCCTGTGTGCTCTCCCAAGGCACAGAAGAGCCTCCCTGAACTCTTCATGACACTAGACTCTCTTTCTACTGAAGGAGGAGGTGACAGGAAGCTTGGGAGTCTGGGCAGAGACCTCTGCAGGTTTGGGGACTGCTTCCAAACACTCAAAGCTATTTTACAAACCTTGATGGGCCCGTTGAAAGACACAGAAGGCTGGATCAGATCACTTCAAGCTTCAAGGAAACAGATGAGTTACCCTACAAAGAAGTAGTGCGAGGAGCAGTGACTCAATTAGTTCTCATTAGCCGGGCACGGTGGCATGCACCTGGAGTCCCGGTTGCTCAGGAGGCTGAGGTGGGAGGATTGCTCGAGCCCAGAAAGTCGAGACTGCAGTGAGCCGTGATTGTGTACCACTGCACTCCAGCCTGGGTGACAGAGCAAAACCCTGCCTTGAAAAAAAAAAATTCTTAATTGAGCCCTTACTATGTGCCAGGACTGTGATAAATGTCTTGGAGAAACTGTGTTATTTAATCCTCATAACTTCCCTGGGAGGCAGATTTTATTACCCCCACTGAACAGATGAGAAAACAGAGGCACAGAGGGAGAAGCCCACTTGCCCAGAGTCAAACAGCTGGCAGTGGCTGTGCTGGAACTTTGACAAAGCACCCCTTAATAGAGAATCAATCAATCACTAATAGAGAATAAATAAATAAAGCTTTACAGGATATTTGCTCCAACTGGTCAATATGAAACTCCTCAAAGTTATTTATTTACTTATATAGAGACAGGGTCTTGCTGTACTGCCTAGGCTGGAGTGCAGTGGTGTGATCAGAGCTCACTGCAACCTTGAAGTCCCAGGCTCAAGCGATCTTCCCACCTTGGCCTCCCAGGTAGCTGGGACCACAGGTGCATGCTATTATACCTATTATTTTTTAAATATTTTTGTAGAGATGGGTCCCACCCTGTTGCCCAGGCTGGTCTCAAACTCCTGGGCTCAAGTGATCCTCCCACCTCAGCCTCCTCAAGTACTGGGATTACAGAAGTGTGCCCAGCCACTCCCTGAAGTTTTAAACAATACTCACCCATCACGGAGAATGAGAATCAGGGCAAGGAAAGGACTTATACCCAGGCACAATGTTTTAAGAAAGAAAAACACAACGGCTAAAGAGAAATGTCCAAGAGTCAAAGTCAAAATGAGTTTTCAGAAGGGAAGGCATGGGAGTTGCATTCTGGATGTCTAAGTTGAACCTAGAAGCTTAAGCCCCCAAAACAATCCTGTTTTTCCCAGGGGGAAAGGTGCTTCTGGTTGGGAAGGCTGAGCAGCATTTGAAAAAAGAATGAAAGATCAGTTGCATTTCTGGGGCACATTGGGTAACAAAGGGGGCCTCTGTCATTCTCTGGGTCCAGTGAGGTGACACTGCTAATCCTAAAATCTGTCCTGCAATCACACAGCCAGAGAGAGGCCCCTGTCCCCAAAGCCCTCAGCAGGCGGTCCCACAGGTTCAGCTGGGAAAGTAGGGAAGCCCTCACATGGTAATTTCCCTAGCACTGAAAGAGGAGCACTAGAGCAGTCTCTTTTTGAATGTTTTGACTATAATCCACGTAAGAAATACATTTTTCACCACAAACCAGGGCATACATGTGTGCATGTGTGCTTCACAAAGCAAAACTTACCCGTGTTAAATGCCATACCATCTGTTATGTTCTGTTCTATCCCAATTCATTTGTTTTAAAGCTAGTTGTAACTTACTACATTGATTTCATTACCCACAAATGATTTATAGTCTGTAGTTTTAAAAACACCTAGCATTGTGAGCAGGGCCAGGGAAACTGAATAGGAGGTTAGAATGACAGGAATTTATATTGCAGTCATTATCTCTACCATTGTGCCTTTGAATAGTGGTTTGTGTTTACCCTACTTTCACCTAATAAGCACTTCTCAAACTGTGCTCCATGGGTTGCCTTTATTCCAGGAGAGTTTAATAGGTGTTTTCCTCCAAAGTGCTTCTAAGGTCAAACAAGTTTGGGAAAGGATGCATGGGATAGCCACATCTGGCATGTCCCAGTGCTTTTAGCATATTTAAGGCTCTGAGAAGGTCTGCAGTGAAGGTACCTGATTTCTTTCTCTTTCTTTCTTTTTCTTTCTTTCTTTCTTTCTTTCTTTTCTTTCTTTTTCTTTCTTTCTTTTCTTTCTTTCTTTCTTTTCTTTCTTTCTCTTTCTCTCTCTTTCTTTCTTTCTTTTTCTTTCTTTCTTTCTTTCTTTTTCTTTCTTTCTTTCTTTTCTTTCTTTCTTTCTTTTTCTTTCCTTCTTTCTTTCTTTCTTTTCTTTCTTTCTTTTCTTTCTTTCTTTCTTTCTTTCTTTCTTTCTTTCTTTCTTTCTTTCTTTCTTTCTCTTTCTTTCTTTCTTTTCTTTCTTTCTTTCTTTCTTTCTTTCTTTCTTTCTTTCTTTCTTTCTTTCTTTCTTTCTTTCTTCTTCCTTTCTTCTTTTTTTTTTGAGGCGGAGTCTCACTCTGTTGCTCAGGCTGCAGTGCAGTGGCGCCATCTCGGCTCACTGCAAGCTTCGCCTCCTGGGTTCACGCCATTCTCCTGCCTCAGCCTCCCGAGTAGCTGGGATTACAGGCGCCTGCCACCACGCCCTGCTAATTTTTTTGTATTTTTAGTAGAGATGGGGTTTCACTGTGTTAGCCAGGATGGTCTTGCTCTCCTGACCTCATGATCCACCTGCCTCAGCCTCCCAAAGTGTTGGGATTACAGGCATGAGCCACCGCGCCCGGCCTCTTTTTTTTTTTTTTTTTTTGAGATGGAGTTTCACTCTTGTTGCCCAGGCTGCAGTGCAATGGCATGATCTCAGCTCACTGTAACCTCTGCCTCCCGGGTTCAAGCAATTCTCCTGCCTCAGCCTCCCAAGTAGCTGGGATTACAGGCATGCGCCACCACACCCGGCTAATTTTGCATTTTTAGTGGAGACAGGGTTTCTCTCTGTTGGTCAGGCTGGTCTCGAACTGCCAACCTCAGGTGGTCCGCCCACCTCGGCCTCCCAAAGTGCTGGGATTACAGGTGTGAGCCACTGCGCCCGGCCTCTGCTGCTTTCTTTTGTTAATTTTTGGAATATGCATTTATTTCTCTGGATACAAAAGAGACATGGGGATGTACGATAAACATTTCTCTCCTATCCCTTGCCAAATCACCCAGTTTCTCCCTGGAGTCAACCAAATGCACTAGTATCTAGTATCTATGCAAACACTCCTTTTCCCTACACACACACACACACACACACACACACGATAAACAAATTAACATACTTTGAACACTGTCTGCACCTTATTTTTATTTATTTATTTTTTTGAGACGGAGTCTCACTCCGTTGCCCAGGCTGGAGTGCAGTGGCCCTATGTTGGCTCACTGCAAGCTCCGCCTCCTGGGTTCCAGCGATTCTCCTGCCTCAGCCTCCCGAGCAGCCAGACTACAGGTGCCCGCCACCACGCCTGGCTAATTTTTGTATTTTTTAGTGGAGACGGGGTTTCACCATATTGGCCAGGCTGGTCTTGAACTCCTGACCTCATGATCCACCCATCTTGGCCTCCCAAAGTACTGGGATTACAGGTGTGAGCCACTGTGCCTGGCCTCTGCACCTTATTTTTTAACTTAGTGATGGATCTTAGAGATCATTCCTCCTTAGTACATACAGAGCTTTCTCATCCTTTTTTTTTTTTTTAATTGTTATATATATTATGGCCCTTTATGAATGCAGCATAACTAGGCCCCCACTGATGAAGACAGATTACCTCCAGGGCTTTTTGTTATGAACAATGCTGCGGCAGATAACCACACCCCTAAGTCGAGGGGCACGTGTGTGTGTGTATGTAGAGTAAAGTTCTAGAAGTGGAATTGCTGGGTCAAAGCACAGGCACTTCTTTAGGTGGTGCTGTGTACTGCCTGGTGCCCCTGCTCTGGCGGCTGGGATCCCAGGAAGAGACGAGGGTTTTTCCTTTCTCGTTGGATGTTTAATCCCAGCCAGTTTCACACATTGATACTGGACACAGGAAACATGAGGTTTAGTCCTGCCCTGTCTTTGCATGTGGATCTCCATTTGCACCAGCACCGTTTGTTGAAAAGACTCTTATTTTCATCATTGAATGGTCCTGGCATCCTGGTTGATAATTGATTGACAGCTGGGCATGGTGGCTCACGCCTATAAATCCCAGCACTTTGGGAGGTCGAAGTGGGAGGATTGCTTGAGCCCAGGAGATCAAGACCAGCCTGGACAACATAGTGAGACTCTGTTTTTATTTTTAAGAAAAAAAAAAGAAAAAAGAAAGAAAATCAATTGACCATAACTGTGAGAGTTATTTCTGGTTCCTCATTTCTGTTCCATTAATCTCTATGTCTTTTTTTTTTTTTTTTTTTTTTTTTTTTTTTGAGACGGAGTCTCGAGCTGTGTCACCCAGGCTGGAGTGCAGTGGCGCGATCTCGGCTCACTGCAAGCTCCGCCTCCCAGGTTCAGGCCATTCTCCTGCCTCAGCCTCCGAGTAGCTGGGACTACAGGCGCCCGCCACCACGCCCGGCTAGTTTTTTGTATTTTTAGTAGAGACGGGGTTTCACCATGTTAGCCAGGATGGTCTCGATCTCCTGACCTCGTGATCCGCCCGCCTCGGCCTCCCAAAGTGCTGGGATTACAGGCTTGAGCCACCGCGCCCGGCCATCTCTATGTCTTTGTCTTTAGACAAGTACCACACTGTCTTAATTACTGTAGCTTTGTAGTAAGTTTCAAAATTGAGAAGTGTGAATCCTCGATTTTTCTGTTCAAAAGTGTTTTGGCTATTCTGGGTTCCTTGCATTTCCACATGCATTTTACAAGCATTCCACATTCATTTGACCAGCTTATCAACTTCTGCAAAGAAGTCAGTTGGAATTTTAATAGGGATTGCATTGAATCTGCTATATCAATTTGGGGAATATTGCCATCTTAGCGATATTAAGCCTTCCAATTCACAACTATGGGATGTTGTTCTATTTATTTAGGTCTTCTTCAATTTCCTTCAACAATATTTTACAGTTTTGAATGTACACATCTTGTACTTCTGTTAAATTTATGCTTATGTACTTTATTCCTTTTGATACTACTAGATGTGAAATTGTTTTCTAAACTCTATTTTTGAATCTTTAATTGCTAGTGTATGGATATACAATTACTTTTTATATGCAGATCTTATATTTTGAAATCTTACTGAACTTGTTTATTAGCTCTAACAGCCTGGTGTTTGCGGGTAGATATCTTAGTGTTTTCTATAAAAAGATTATTTGTCAACAGAGATAGTTTTACTTCTTCTTTTCCAAACTGGCCTTTTATTTCACTTTCTTGCCTAATTTCCCTGGCTAGCCCCTCCAGCACAATGTTGAATAGAAGTGACAAGAGCAGATACCCTTGTCTTTTTCATGATCTTAGGGGAAAGCGTTCAGTCTTTTACCATTAAGTATGATGTTAGTTGTTAACTACGCAATTTTAAGTTTTCTAGTGCTCACAATTTTAAAATGTAAGAGTAAATGGTAAAATTAATTTTACAGATAAATTGTATTTAACCCAATATATCAAAAATATTTCAACATGTAATTATTATAAAAATATTGGCCAGGCGCGGTGGCTCAAGCCTGTAATCCCAGCACTTTGGGAGGCCGAGACGGGCGGATCACGAGGTCAGGAGATCGAGACCATCCTGGCTAACACAGTGAAACCCCGTCTCTACTAAAAAATACAAAAAAATAGCCGGGTGAGGTGGCGGGCGCCTGTAGTCCCAGCTACTTGGGAGGCTGAGGCAGGAGAATGGCGCAAACCCGGGAGGCAGAGCTTGCAGTGAGCTGAGATCCGGCCACAGCACTCCAGCCTGGGCGACAGCACGAGACTCCCTCTCAAAAAAAAAAAAAAAAAAAAAAAAAAATATATATATATATATATATATATATATTAATGAGATATTCTACTTTGCATACTAAGCCTTTGAAATCTGATGTGTGTTTTATACTTTCAGCATATCTCGAACTCCTGACCTCAATTGATCCACCCACCTCAGCCTCTCAAAGTGCTAAGCCACTGTGCCTGGTCCTTTTAGCATATCTTCATTCAGAGTAGCTACCTTTTTGGAGGGGGAGCGCTGGGGAGTAGCTACATTTTAAATGCTATTCTCTGCTGTATTGGACAACACAGATCTGGAACGTGGCTGGCTCAAAACAAGAGGAGCTAATGTTTACTGAACACTTCTCATGGGCTAGGGACTCTTCTAAACTTTTTCATGTATCAACTAAATTAATCTTACAATGAAGAAGCTAAGGCATGGAGAGATTATATTACTTGCCTAAAATTGCCCAACTAGTGAAATAGCAGAGCTAGGATTCCAACCTGGGAAGTCAGACTTCAGAGCCTGAACTTTCTACTTTTCATAAATTTATGGAGATCTAATTCACATACCATATAATTCATTCATTTAAAATATACAATCAGACAGATTTTAGTGCATTAACAGAGTCCTGCAACCATCACCACAATCAATCTTAGAACATTTCATCATCCCAGAAAGAGAGCCCATACCTGTTAGCAGTTACTCCCCATTTCCCCCCAACCCCTCAGTCCTATCTACTTCCATCTCTATAGATTCGCCTATTCTGGGCATTTCATATAAATGGGGTTATATGATTTGTGGTCCTTTGTGGCTGGGTGGTTTCATTTAGCATAATGATTGCAAGGTTCGTCCCTGTTGTAGCATCTGTCAGCACTTCCATTACCTTTCATTGTCAAAAAATAGTCCATTGTATGGATAGATCAACCTTGTTTATCCATTCGTCAGTTGATGAACGGGGTTGTTTTCACTTTTTCAGTATTATGAATACTGCTGCTACGACCAAGCATGAGCAAGTTTTTGGATGGACATACATATTCATCTCTCTTGGGTATACACCTGGGAGTGGAACTGCTGGATGATAGGGGAAATTAGAACGTATGTTTTTAATAGTTAGAGGAACTGCTAGACTGTTTTCCAAAGTGGCTGCGCTATGTTACCTTCCCACCAGCAGTGTATGGGCCTCCAGTTTCTCCACACCCTTGTCAACACTTGTTATTGTCTTTTTGTTTATAGCCATCCCAGTGGGTATGAACTGGCCCAGAGTTTAAACTTTCAGCTGTTATTCTAGACCGGAAGCACTTAATGAACATGTGTTGAATGAATGAAAGAATAAACACATCTTGTCATTGTCCGTTGTGGGGCGTTCTGAATAATGGAACAAGAGGGCTCAAAACTTGCCAACAAGAAGCTTTAACAGAAGAGAAGGGTGTTTTCCTTTAAAATGGTGATCTGATGGCTGGATCTGAGCCACCTGAGGGGCATTTTAAATGTACAGATTCCCAGGCCCCATTCCCAGAGATTGATTTGGTAGGTAAGGTGGTGTCTGGGAATCTGTTTTATTGTTTTGTTTTGTTTTGTTTTTTTAAAGAAAGCGTCCTCAGATGATTCTGACATGCCACCAGGTTTGGGATCAGTCACCTAAAAGGGCATTTTGGAGTACAGTTCCTGTATTTGCAATAAGCCAGTCATGTAAGTGTCTGCCAGAAAAATAAGTCTGTGGGAAGAACTGCAGTGACACCTGGCTAAGTTTTGGAAGCCGAGGCCCTGCTCAGTGCTGCATTCCACATGATGGGGGCAAGAAGAAAAATAACAAGTAAGACTCGTTGAGAGCTTACTTCCTTCCATCTAAGTCTCTACATGCAATACCTCCTTTAATCTTCAAAACACCACCCTATGAGAAAGGTACTCTTAATGATTCCTTCTTTGCAGATGAAAACACTCAGTCTCAGAGGAATTAAGTTGCCCAAGGTCTCACAGCTCAGTCGAGTTAGGCTTGCAGCAAGGTCTGTCTGACTCCCCTCTGCTGTTTTTCCTTCCTGGCCATTTCACTAGCCTTGAGGCACTCCCAGGACTCTGGAGGAGTCAGGACACAAATGAAAGTACGCAGTAGCTGGAAAGGTCAACCAGGTAAGAACAAGATGCCTGGTGGGGTGTGCAGACAGGTTACGGGTGAAGTATTAGGAAGGAGGAGGGGTGGGGGCTCAAACAGAGGAAAAAGAAGTGGTTCTTTGTGGCAGGGCCTTTGGACAATTGTTGCCAATTGTCCCCCAGCTGACCCAGCTCCTGCTGCATCACGAGCTTCCTCTGTCCCCTGTGCCTTCCACCAGTCTGGGTGCTAATTTGCACGCTGGCCTTGCTTGCCCCAGAATGCCTTTCCACCCACCCTCACCAGAGAGACTCAGATACAGCAAATATCCCTTAGATGCTTTCAGGTGTCATATCTCACTTAGATGCACTTTCAGATGAGGAAACTAAGGCTCAGAGACATTAAGTCACTTGCCTAAAATGCCACAGCAAATCAGTTGCAATACTGAGATTCAAACTTTATTTTTGACAACCTGATATGGTTTCAGTGTGTGCTCCTGCCCCCAGTTTTTGTGTTGAAGCCTAATCCCCAATGTGGTAGTATTAGGAGGCGAGGCCTTTGGGAGGTGATGTGGGTCATGAGGGCAGAAGCCTCATGGTGGGATTATGACCCTTATAAAAGAGGCCAGAGAGAGAGAGTCCTTGCCCCTTCCATGATGTGAGGACACAGCGAAAAGATGGCCATCTATTAGCCAGGAAATGGGTCACTACCAGACATGGAAACTATTAACCAGGAAGCACTCAGGCTGGAGTGCAGTGGCACGATCTTGGCTCACTACAGCCTTGACCTCTGGGGCACGGATGATTCTCCCACCTCAGCCTCCCAAGTAGCTGGGACTACAGGCATGCACCATCATGACCAGCTCGTTTTTTGTATTTTTTGCAGAGATGGGGTTCTTGCTATGTTGCCCAGGCTGGTCTCAAACTCCTGGCTCAAGCGATTCTCCACCTCAGCCTCCCAAAGTGCTGGGATTACAGGCGTGAGCCACCGCACCCAGCCTTATTAGTGATTCTTAATTTGGGGTAAATTGTGGGGCCTTTTGGATCCTGTCAAAAGCTCCCTTCCCCGTGTTGTGAGCACGCCTCTGTGCGTGTGTGGGGCTCACTCACAGAGCATGCGCAGGGCCGTGTTAACACTGGTTAACATGCTCTGCTTTATTCGTGATTTGAGGGACCCCTCGCGGCAGTAGCAGTTCCACAAAAAACATATGAAAATCTCTCAAAGACAAAAGCAACTTAACGTACTGGTTTATCACAGGGGTGGGCTGCTTCTTCGCTGGCCCCCGGGGACCCGGAAACCATCAAAAGCTGAGGCTGGGAAACCCAGCTTCCTGCTTCTGGCCTCAATTCCTCACCGCTGTCACCACCATGACCACTAAAAATAAGACCAAACCCAGCCCACGCCCTCTCGAGGTCGTTCTCCTCATGACTTAGCTCCCTGCTTCCTGTTGATCTTTCAGGTTGTTTTATTTCACAGCCTCTGACTTCTGCTCACAGCCCACTAGGCATCTCCCCAGCATGAGCGGAAACAGTGTTTAACCAGAAAGAAAAGGGGAAGGTGGAGGTGGGAAGCCGCAGGGGACTGAGGGTCCATGTCCTGACTCTCTGCATCCACACTTGCACCCTCCACCCAGTGGCTGCCCCAGGGGACTCTGGTCCAGAGCCCATTCAAATGCTGCCAGGCGAGTTTGATGACTGCCTGGTCATAGGTTTTTGACAAATGTACTCAATCTCCCACCAATGGTTGTAGGGGTATGGAAGGCACAATCTCTATCCAGAATTATTCAATCACATGAGGTGAAGACTGGGCCACACAGGACACAAAATCTCTGGAAGCAGTTGATGAGAAATGCCATTTGCCCCTTCCCATTTGTCTCCTGGACATCGAGGGGCATAGGCTCAGTTTTCTGATGTTGCCCCCAAATGCTTCTTCCAGCCATCCTTTTTTTTTTTTTTTTCCCCAGACAGAGTCTCTCTCTGTCGCCCAGGCTAAAGTGCAGTGGTGTGATCATAGCTCGATGCAGCCTTGACCTCCCAGGTTCAAGTGATCCTCCCACCTCAGCCTCCCTAGTAGCTGGGACTACAGGCGTGTGCCACCACACCTGGCTAATTTTTGTATTTCTTTGGTAGAGACGGGGTTTCGCCATGTTGCCCAGGCTGGTCTTGAACTCCTGGGCTTGGGTGATCTGCCCGCCTTGACCTCCCAAAGTCCTGGGATTACAGGTGTGAGGCACCATGGCCGGCCTCAGCCATAATTTCAGACTCCATCCCTCACAGGAGAGCTCCCTGGAGCCCTTCAGTAAAACTGAACTCCACCCTCTCCCAGTCTCCTGGCTGCCCTCTGCAATGTTTGTATTCGTCTTCTTTGCTAGATTGTGAACCCTTGGAGGGGCAAGAATGATCTCTTAATCACTCTTTTTAGAAATTTCACAACTAATAGATGTTTACTATGTGGAAATATTAGAAAATTCAGATGGCTTCCCCACCACCTCCCCAGAAAAAGGATAAAATGTACCCTGATGCCCAGCTGGGACCTGTAACATTTTGGTGATCTGTCCATTTTCTTTTTCTTTCTTTCTTTTTTTTTTTTTTTTTTTTGAGACGGAGCCTCACTCTGTCCCCCAGGCTGGAGTGCAGTGGCCGGATCTTGGCTCACTGCAAGTTCCGCCTCCGGGGTTTACGCCATTCTCCTGCCTCAGCCTCCCGAGTAGCTGGGACTACAGGCGCCCGCCGCCACGCCCGGCTAGTTTTTTTGTATTTTTTTAGTAGAGACGGGGTTTCACTGGGTTAGCCAGGATGGTCTCGATTTCCTGACCTCGTGATCCGCCCTTCTCGGCCTCCCAAAGTGCTGGGATTACAGGCTTGAGCCACGGCGCCCGGCTGATCTGTCCATTTTCTTATGCAGACACACACACGTGTGCACACACACGTGCACGCACACACACACGCACGCACACACATGCACACGCATACACACGCACGCACATACACGCACGCGTGCACACACACACACAAGGCATGCGCACACACACACGCACGCACATGTGCATGCACACACACACACGCACACATGCGCGCACACACACGCATGCACACGCACGTGCACACAGATGCTCACACACATGCACACACATGCATACACACGCGCACACGCATGCACACACACACTTGCATGCACACACACACGCACACACGTAACAGAATGGAAATCAGTACTCTATTTTGAGTCTATTACTCCTTTTTTAACTATTCAATGATCTTAAAACATTTTCACACCAACATTTTGTATCATTGAAAATCACTGCAGAGTTGTCTATCAGTTGTATCACAGTTTTCTCAATAAGCCCCTATTGTTGGACATTTAGGTTATAGTCATTTTTTTGAGACAGGATCTCACTGAGGCTGGAGTGCAGTGGTACAAACATGGCTCACTGCAGCCTTGACCTCTTGGGCTCAAGCGATTCTCCCACCTCAGCCTCCCAAGTAACTGGGGCTACAGCCATATACCACCACGCCTGGCTATTTTTTTATTTTTTTTTATTTTTTTTTTATTTTATGGAAAGGAAGTCTCACTATGTTGCCCAGGCTGGTCTTGAATTCCTGGCCCAATTTTTTAAAAACAGCTTTGTTGGGATGTAATTCGCATACCATAAAATTCACCATTTTAGGGTGAACAATTCAGAGGTTTTTACTATATTTACAGAGTTCTGAAACCGTTACCATTATCTGATTTTAAAACATTTTCATCACACCCAAAAGAAACCCCACAGTCATTTCTGTCACTGCATTTACCCCACACCCTGAGGCCATGGGAATCCTTAATCTTCTTTCTGTGTTTATGGATTTTCACTTTTTTTTTTTTTTTTTTTTGAGACAGAGTCTTGCTCTGTCTCCCAGGCTGGAGGTGCAGTGGCGCGATCTCGGCTCACTGCAACCTCTGCCTCCTGGGTTCCAGCAATTCTCCTGCCTCAGCCTCCCAAGTAGCTGGGATTACGGGCACCTGCCACCACGTCCAACTAATTTTTTGTATTTTTAGTAGAGACAGTGTTTTACCCTGTTGGCCAGGCTTGTCTCGTCTCAAACTCCTGACCTCAAGTGATCCACCTGCCTCAGCCTCCCAAACTGCTGGGATAACAGGCATGAGCCATAGCACCTGGCTGATTTTTACTATTCTTGACATCTCAAGATATTCACATATAAGTGAAATGTTACAATAGGCGTCTTCTTTCACTTAGCACAATGTTTTCACAGTTCACCATGTTGTAGCATGTATCAGTACTTCATTCCTTTCCATGGCTAAATAATATTCCTTGCATGCATATGCCACGTTTTGTTTATTCATTCATCAGTTGATGGACATGTGAGTTGCTTCCAGATTTTGGCTATTATGAATAATGCTGCTATGAACACTTGTGTGAACATTTTTACACGGACATATGTTTTCATTTCTCTTGGGTATATACTGAATAGTAGAATTGCTGGGTCATATGGTAACTCTATGTTTAAGTTTTTGAGGAACTGCCAAACTGTTTTTCAAATATGGTTGTACCATTTTACATTCCCAGTAGCAATGTATGAAGACTCTGGTTTCTCCACATCTTTGCCAACATGTTATTGCCCACCAATTAACTTTTCATTCTGTACAGCACCCAGACACGTTTGTTGAATACAGAAACTGCTGAATCTGTGTTTGTTGGATTTATCATGCACTTCCCCTAAACAGAAACTTTTTGCATCTCTGAAATTCATTTATGTACTCTGTCCCCTAAAACGCCAAGCCAGATCCAGCCTCCACACTTGTAGTGGGGGAAGGTTTCATGAAGGAGGAGGCATTTGAGCTGGGAAATAGATGTAACAGGAAAACATGGATTTAGGATCATAATTGATCTAGAATTGAATTCTGTTTAACCACTTGAGACTTGGTTTTACCACCTACTAAGTGGGGATAATAGTATCCATCTCATGAAATAATGCAAATAAAATGCTTAGCACAGTGACCGCCACATAGCAGGTCTCCTTCCTCCCCGGAGGATGAGAAGGTGGCTTTCAGATGAGCTGGGTAAGAACCTGTCAAGCGGAGAAAAGAGCATGTGCAATGGCCTGGTAGTGTGAAAGCAAGTGGCAGAATGAGGCGACTGGTGGGAGGGTAGCAACCAAGCCAGGAGGCAGATAAGGCCAGGGCACCAATGGACTCTCTCCCTGCAAAGGAAGTTGGATCTCATCTCTCACAAGTCATAGGCAACTAGGCGGTGAGTGACAGACCATGATTTGCATTTTAAAGAGCTCGTTCTCCAGCAGTGGGAGGCTGGACTGAGGGTTGAGACAGGGAGCAGTAAGACCAATAAGGGGGTCAATGAATTCATTGTTTAAATGAATTCAGGTGGGAAACCAGGGGATTAGACTGGGGCTGTGACAATGGCGATAGAAAGAGGAGCTGAACGGGAGAGAGGTTTCGGAGGTGGTGTCAATGGGCAATGGTGGCCACGTGGCCTGTGAGTTACGGTCTGACAAGCTCTCTGTACACATGCCAGGGAGGGCGGGCAGGGTGCTCTCCAAGTCACACCTTATTAAATCCTCACAACACCTCGGCAAGGAGGCACCCACTTTCCCAGTGACAGATCAAGAAACCGAGGCTCAAAGTAAGTAAGCAACTTGTCCAAAGTCATAAAGAGCAGGGATGAAGTTTGAATCCAGGTTTGTCTGCTTTCTTTCATCTTGGTGTCTCTCTGGGAAGGACTTAGCTGCACAGGAAAGTCTGGGATGGATTTGGACAGGGAGGGAGAGGAGGCAAAGTCAGTTATTTTTCATGGTGAGCAGCCTTGGTGTGATTGGCAGGTCAGAGCTCAGGGGATCCAGCTGAGGCCTGGAAGAGTTCTGTAAGGAGCCAAGGCGGAAATGTGGAAGTAAGATCATTTGTCCCACAGGAGGTTGGGACGTCTCCGATCGTCTCTCTTCCTCCGACGCCTTGGGAACAGAAGTGGGTTGAATGGAGTGACCATGCTGGCGTGAGGGTGGTACAGGGGCCCAGGCAGAGAGCAGGCAGTTTCCTTCCTCCTTCCCCATTCAGAACCCCATCCCGTGCTGGGAGTCTGGATCCTCTGGGTTTGGGACCATGCTGGAAGGGAGTGGAGGGTGTTCACAGGGCTGGTGGCCACAACCAGGCTCTCCCAAGCAGCCTTGAGCCTGTCCCTGAGCTCTGCCACCAGTGGGGCTGTTAGAGACCACAGCTCCTTGCAGGAAAACTCAACAGTCACACTGCAAGGAGCTGTCCCGGGGCCGCCGGCACAGGCGAGCTGAGAGCCGGTGTGGAGAGGGTGCGAGATCCCTCTGAACAAGTTGGGAGCTTGGATTCCTCTCCTGGTGCCTGGCGGAGGGGACGCCAGGCCCAGACTCTCAAGCTGCCAGGCCTCACACAGAAGGGGGAGCCCCTGGCTTCTCCTCTCCCCCAGGCCACACCTCTCATGGCCCCCTTCATGTGCACATTGGCCTTTGTCCACCAGGCCCTGCTCACTTGGCTTAAAGTTAGCAGAGGCCCAGATGGGGACATGGCAGGGAGCCATCTGGTCTTCTCCCAAGACTCTCAGCCCCCCACCCTCCCAATGCCTCAGCCTGCCTTGTCCCGACGACCCCCTGCTTCTCTCTCCCAAAGTCTTTATCCGTGTTTACTATCTGTCAATTAGGCGGCCTCAATACCCTGCACATGGAAAGCCAGTCAACCAAGCGTGGTAATCCCTCAGCCCCCTCCCCACACCTCTTTCCCTCTGGGTTGGGGGAGAGGGCAGGAGGAGGAAGGCAGTTTGCAGTTTCTCCTCCAGTGAAAAGTGACCGTGGCATGGTCTCTCTGGTCAGCATTTTCTCCCCCCCTGCAGACCCCTCCCAGGCCACAGCTGGAGTTGGGGGAGGTCGGGGTGAGGAGGGACGGCAGCAAGCAGGTGCCTGTGAGTGAGGGGTGGGCAGGGGCAGAGGCGTGGGGTGAGGCTGCCATGAGACGCAGGCTCCTGACTGCCTCAGGGGCTGGCTCGGTTCGCCTTTCCAGCTGGAAGTGTTCCAGGCCACAGACAGGTGTGTCTAGTGGCTCCTCCCCAAGGGAGGGCCAGGCTCAGCACATCTCTCTGGCCACTCTGAGACCTTCATCCACGTAGAAGGAAGAGGGAAAGAAAGAATGAAAGTGGAAGAGGAAGGAGACAGGGAGAGAGGTGCTGCAGGGGGACTGGGGACAGAGGACGTGACCCAGGAGGGGCCTCTGTGCCCTCCAGGGACAGCATCTGGATGCCTGCCGTGGAGCCCTCCAGCCCTCGGCACCGACCCGCACTCCCTTCATCCCAGCCTCAGCTCCAAGAAGAGGAGGGGCTCATCCTTGCAGCTGAGAACACTGAGCTCAGGGAAAACACTCGGCTGGTGCTTGGCAAAGCTTCTGGCTCCATGGTTCTTCCTCCCCCTCAGCCTCCATCACAGCCCAGTGCCTCCCCCACCAGGTGGGGAATCCACCTTCTTGCGGGACACAGGCAGTCTGATTTCAGGCTCCTGATTTGTTCTGGCAAAGCCTGTCTTGCTGCAGGGATCACATGAGCTGCCCTAACAGCTTCCCAGGGCGAGAGGGCCCAGGCTCCGTCCATCCCCAGGGAGGGGGTGGAGCGCGGCAGAGAAACAGAAGAGCCACGGATTGGTGGTCACAAACTCTGAAAGGTGACTTTTCTCAGGAGAGACACAGTAGCTCAAAGGGCTCAGGAGTCAGAGACACCAGCCTTTGAGTCCTGGACCCCACTTACTGGCCACCAGTTGGAGCAAGCTGTTAGCCTCCCCATGCCTGCAGTTCCTCCCCCCTTAAGGCAGGGTAGGTGGTAATGGTGCCTCCCCCGTGGGGCTGTCCTGGGAGGGTGATAGTCCAGGTAAAGCCTCCAGAGCCATGCCTTAGACTTGAGGGTGCCCCACACGTGCTGGTGGAATTGACCACTTTTGTACTTTCTCCCCCTAGGCTGACCTCTCCCAGGGCCCACGCATCACACCAGGCAAGACTTTTTTCATCTGCACACAGCACGGACTGGCACTGACTCCCAGCTGCCCTCCAGGCAGGATGTGGACTCCCCCTGCTTTGTTCATCAATGTCAAATGTCCCAGGTCAAGTGAGGGATAAACCCCATCTAAGAGGACAGGAAAAATTCCGGTCAAATTGCTGGCCTTACAGCCAGCATGCAGGTCTGAGGGGAAGGCGGACAGCTGGCAGGGCAGCTAGTTTATAGTCTTGGTCCCCGCAGAGTTTCCCTTTATCCCAGTCAGTGGTGGCTCTGATCCATCCCATAAAGCCCCTACTCAGAGGGCAGCCTGCCCCACACGTGCGCTACTCCAGCCAGGGCGGGCCGAGACCTGGTCCTTCTATTTGAACAACTTGGTGTCCTGGCCTGCGGATACCCTCTCAATATCTGTTACTTCTTTTTCTAGAGAGGGGTTGAGCACAGAGAGAGGGGTGGAGGGCCAAGTGGGGTGGGGTGGGAGCGGCGATGGGCTTCCAACACACAACCACACCCAGAGAGAAAGGCCCTGCTGTAAACCAGATTGTCATCTTTGGCAACCAATGGATGCTAGAGGTCTTAATGCCTTCCTCCACCTCAGAGTGTTTCATCAGAGTCTTCTTTTTTAGAAAATATTTTTTTTTTTTTAATAGAGACGAGGTCTCGCTATGTTGAGCAGGCTGGTGGAAATCCTGGCCTCAAGTGATCCATCCGCTTTGGCCTTCCAAAGTGCTGGGATAATAGGCATGAGCCACTGCGGCCAACCATAGTACTCTCTCAACCACAGACAGTAGACTTCCTATGAGGAATTCCAGGAAGTTGATGTTTTTCATCCTCTCCACCTTTATCAGAATGGATTTTAAGTCCCTTACAGACTGGCATGCTGGCTAACAGCTGTTGACCTGCTTCTTACTCCAGCTCTGGTTCCAACAATAACACTGGCTCCTCGAACCTCCAACCCAAGGAACGGGTTCTGCCAAGACAGTGTGCCTTAGGAGCTGAGACTACCAGTGGACCAGAATTCCAGCAGTTCTCCAGGTATGAGCTCCCAGCAGAAGGGACAGTGTTGACTAGAGAATCCATCAGAAAAGTTTGTTTTCTGGAAGGACAGGACTGGCTGATGCTGAGAAGGGAGGGGAGTAGGAGAGGCAGGAACTCCCAGCACAGACCCCAGCCACTCCACCTGTCACCCCAAAGAGCTGGTCATGCCCCGGATCACGTTCCATCTCCCAATGGGGAAAGGCAGCCAGCCACCCTCAGAGGAAAGCGTCCATGTGGCCACCGATGGCAGGGAGAGCAGTGTGGGGAGAAATCTCTATTTGGAAGAGGAGACATAGTTGGGTGGGTGGTTCCCTGGCCTTATCAGGCCTCTGCAGTCCAGCATGGCACTGGGAGAGATGGGCCGTCCTATCTCTGCCCTGCTGGGCTTGGCTCAGTCCCCACTTAGACGGAGGGCTTTGCCCTGTCACCCCTGCACTCCATGCCACCCTGCTTCGTTGACCCCACTGGCCTCCAGGCCGCAGCCAGCTGTAGTGGGAAGAGGAGTGGGCTGACTCTCAAAGTCAGGGGTGAGGACAGGCATGGTGCTGCCTGGACTGGGCAAATACTGGCAACGGCAGAAAGCAGGAGAGGTGCCTCGAAGGGGAGTTAAGATCCAGAGCATTTAGAGACAAATTAAACAGCTCTTATAGAATTCACTCAACTGGGGGTATTGATCACATTTCTCCCTGGTGGCAAAATGGACATAGCTTAGATAAGTCAAGGTAGCATGTACTTGGGAATGCTTTCCATTTTCCACTGAGGTAGGTGATGGCACAGCTGTGGCTTCAGGCTATGTGCTTGACATACTCTGACACTAGCGACGTGACCTCAGGCAAACCGTATCTCCACTTAGTCTCACCTTCCTCATCTGTAAAACTGAGAAAAAGTTTTCATGAAATTAAACCCAGGCCAGGCATGGTGGCTCACCATTTAATTCCAGCACTTTGGGAAGCCAAGGTGGGCAGATCACTTGAGGTCAGGAGTTGGAGACCAGCCTGGCCAACGTGGTGAAATCCTGACTCTACTAAAAATACAAAAATTAGCTGGGAGTCGTGGAGCGTGCCTGTAGTCCCCAGCTACTCAGGAGGCTGAGACATGAGAATCGCTTGAACCCGGGAGGCAGAGGTTGCAGTGACCTGAGATCGCACTGCTGCACTCCAGCCTGGGGGACAGAGTGAGACCCTGTCAAATAAATAAATAAATAAATAAACACAATAATGTGTGTGACGTACACAGCCTAGGACACAGAAGGTACTCAGTCATTGTTCCTCCTGCTGAAAGTACCTTCCCATCACTTTCCAGTTGACTAATCTGATATTGAATAATGGATTATCATAACCCATGGTGGTTTTAAAACATGTTCATGTTTTTGACATTCCTTTCTTCAAAAGGTAGAAACGAATGTCCCTCCCCTTGGATTTAGCTGAACTTAGTGACTTGCTTCTAATGATGAGAATGTGGCTGAAGTGCAAGTGTGTGTCGCTGTGGTTTCTGCTTTGTTCGGCCTTGGATTGTCTGCTGCAGGGGCTGCCCTGTAACGAGGGCACTCAAGCTGCCTGCGGAGAGGCCCATACGGGGAGCATCTAAGGTCCCACCAACAGCTGGCACCAACTTGCCAACCATCTGGGAAGAAGACCCTCCAGTCCCAGTCAAGCTTGCAAATGGCTGTGGCTCTGGCTGATGTCTTAACTGCAACCTCTTGAAAGACTCCAAGCCAGAACGTTCCTGAATTTCTGACCCCCCAAGACTGTGAGATATATTAAATGTATATTGCTGTTTTAAATTTCTAAGTTTTGGAGTGATTTGTTACATAGCAATAGATAACTAACATATATCCTATTGCCTTCCAAAACGGTTTTGAAACTGCATATAGGTAAAATCATAGCTTTAACTAAATGAAAAGCTATTAGAACGGGATTTAAAAGAAGACAGAGAAATAACAAATAGGGTAGGTATAGGGAGGAGTCTGGCTGTACTAGAAAATCTGGCTAAAGACAAAACATAGCTCTAGGCTCCTTGCAAGCCAGGGCAAAAATGGAAGCTTGATGGGCCACAGTAAAACTTTTTGTGGTGGTGGTGGTGACTCTGAATGAGGATGTGCATTTGACATGCGGGCCTTTAGGTAAATAGCATCACACGGTCTGGTGGGTGGTAACGTGCAGACACTCCGCCTACTGTAGATCAGACTGCGTGTTTGAAATGGTAAATACAGTAGTGCATACAGTTCACGTATAACTGTGCACCTTCTGCCAGTTTTCAGGAACTCCTGGCATCATAAAAATAGAAAAAATATATTAATATATACATTCATATTCAAAAAATATAACTTTTAACATAGGTACTAGTTTTTGTTTTTTGTTTTTTTGAGACAGAGTCTTGCTCTGTTGCCCAGGCTGGAGTGCAGCGGCACGATCTCAGCTCACTGCAACATTTGCCTCCCAGGTTCAAGCGATTCTCCTGCCTCAGCTGCCTGAGTAGCTGGGATTACAGCTGCCCACTACCATGCCCAACTAATTTTTGTATTTTTAGTAGAGATGGGATTTTACCATGTCGGCCAGGCTGGTCTCAAACTCCTGACCTCAGGTGATCCGCCCGCCTCAGCCTCTCAAAGTGCTGGGGTTACAGGCGTGAGCCACTGCTCCCAGCTCATAGGTACTAGATTTTTTAAAAGGCATAAAAGGGTTGCTAGTGGAAAGAAAGTCTCCATTCCACCCATCCCTTACAGGTCAGTTTCCTTTCCCATGGCCAACCCTGTGTGATTTCTTAGACTTCCAGGGATATTTTATACACATACAAGCAAGTCATGTAAATTGTTACCCCCTTCATTATACTATTATACTAATAGCAGCATACCACAGGCATTGTTCTGCACTGAGAGCTTTTTATTACTCCATATTGGCATGACTCCAAGTAACATCTTCCCCTAATTATCACAATTTTTGATTTTCTGAGTTTCTACTGTTTCATTGTTCAACATTGAGAAATATAAAAAAGTTGGTGGTGTGGCTCATGCCTGTAATCCCAGCACTTTGTGAGGCTGAGGCAGGAGGATCATTTGAGGCAAGGAGTTTGAGACAAGCCTGGGAAACATAGCCAGATCCCGTCTCTACCAAAAACATTAAAAAATTAGCTGGGCAAGGTGGCATGTGTCTGTAGTCCTAGCTACTCAGGAGGCTGAGGCGGGAGGACTGCTTGAGCCCAGGAGTTTGAAGCTGCTGTGAGCTATGACTGTGCCGCTGCACCCCAGCCTGGGTGACAGGGAGTTCCTGTCTCTTAAAAAATTTATATATATATATACATGCACACACTCATACACATACATGAGTTAATATATACATATACACACACGTAAGAGTTAAGAGAATAGGCCAGGCGCGGTGGCTCATGCCTGTAATCCCAGCACTTTGGGAGGCCGAGGTGGGCGGATCACGAGGTCAGGAGATCGAGACCATCCTGGTTAACATGGTGAAACCCCGTCTCTACTAAAAATACAAAAAAACTAGCCGGGCATGGTGGCGGGCGCCTGTAGTCCCAGCTACTCGGGAGGCTGAGGCAGGAGAATGGCGTGAACCCGGGAGGTGGAGCTTGCAGTGAGCCGAGATCGTGCCACTGCACTCCAGCCTGGGCGACAGAGCGAGACTCCATCTCAAAAAAATATATAAATATTTAAAAAAATTTTTAAAATAGACTTAGGACAATAAAGGCACTTGTAATTCCACCAAGAAATGACTGTTAAATCTATGCTGTTCAAGTGTGTTCTTTCCTGTCTTCCCCTTATAAATATGAATTTGTGTCCTGCGTTTAATTTTCAAAGTAAAATTGGCACCAAAGTGTAGAAATAATTTTATAATCTGGCTTTTTTCCCCCATTTACTATACATACGTTCCCCCCTCCCCAACCATTATATTGTGAGTATAAGTAGGGTTTTCTTTCTTTTTTTTTTTTTTTGAGATGGAGTTTCACTCTTGTTGCCCAGGCTGGAGTGCAGTGGCGCGATCTCAGCTTACCACAACCTCCGCCTCCAGGGTTCAAGTGATTCTCCTGTCTCAGCCTCCTGAGCAGCTGGGATTACAGGCATGTGCCACCATGCCCGGCTAATTTTGTATTTTTAGTAGAGATGGGGTTTCTCCATGTTGGTCAGCCTGGTCTCAAACTCCCGACCTCAGGTGATCCACCTGCCTTGACCTCCCAAAGTGCTGAGATTACAGGCGTGAGCCACCATGTCCGGCCATATGCAGGGTTTTCTTAATGTTCTGCCAGCGCGCAGGACCAACATGAACCTGCCTTTTCTGTGTCTGCTCCAGACTGCTGAGAACAGCTTGGTCTAACCTCTGTGACCAGAGCATCCCCAAGATGGAAAACTTGGTATCTGTAAGACACCAAGAAAACCGAAATTGTGAAGCATTAAGCTTGTTCATACAAGACTTTCCTAGATTTCCAAGATGAAATAGCCAGGGCCACACAGCCTGCAGATGACCAGCCCCCTGTGCCTCCTCAGCTTTCAAGGGGCAATGAGAGCTACAAAATGTCCTTTCCACAACAGCCTGAAAGGCGGCTGCTTCCACTGAACACATCTTAGAACCATGACTTGTCTGCCATATTCCTCCAGGATTCTCCAGGAAGCTGTTTGCGGTCTAGGTATTCCCATTGATCTTGAAGCTGCTGCTCTAGACCATCCTTGTCTGGGGGGAGTCATCATAATATTTTCATCCATCACCTTCTCAAGGCACAAATCATACTTCCCAACAATGGGGTTTCTCACTGGAAAAGAGTAAATTACATAACTTATCTGTCCATTACTCATCTTCTGTCCTTTTTCAAAGGCTAGAAAACTGGTCACAATTCAGCAAAGAATTCCATAAAGAATATGAATGACAATATTTCAAGTGGATAACTGTGAGAGATAAGCCAGTGATTGTTTAATCTGTCTCCTAATATGCATTCTCTTCTAGCAGATCGAGATAGAGAAAAGTGATAATACAAACAATACCAACATCAGTTGAGGGCTTCCTGATACTGGGGTCCATGCTAAGTTTTTTGTGGTATATTATAATCTTGCTTAATTCTTATTACAACCCTAAGAGTTTAGCATAATTATTATGCCCATTTCATAGAAAAGTAAAGAGGTAGGAATCAAACTCGGGTCTCTATGACTCTAGAGCAATAACGCTTTACTATTGGACAAAGAAAAAGAAATGCTACAACAATTGCAAATGTGGAAATTTCATGGTATTATTGGTATAATTGCTTAATGAGATAACATGTGAATATCATGTGTCATAGCTATTCTATCATCAAATGGAGTGGGAAAGAAAACACAAGCCCAGTATAATGTAATGTTTTATTTAACTGATGCCTGCTGTCCCTGGAGATCCACAGTAAACTAAGATGATGAATAAGACAGCAAGTATTTTTGGGAATCAGAGAAAGTGGAAGTATAAACTCTCAAGTTTGATTGCTTAGGTTTGAACCCCAGCTTTGACACTAACTGCGTGATCTTGGGCAACTTCTCTAAGCTTTAGTTTTCTTCTCTGTAAAATGGAGATAATAACAATCTACCTCAGAGGTTTGTTGTATTAAATTAATGCATCAACTTAAAGTACCTGGTGCTCAGTAAATTCTAGCTATTACATTTTACTCACAGAGTTAAAATGTGCCAACAACCTCTATCGATGACAGCAGCCCTCAGTTAAATAAACAATTAGTGAAGATCCAACGGACAATACATGAATTAGAAAACCACACTACTGATCAGAGTAGTGAAAGTGTGCTATCACTATTCATTTTATCAGCATACTTGTAGTAGGATTTGCTAAGACCAGCACCCAGTCTTTTATCCTTTTCACATTCCCAAAGTTATCCTTGGCTACCTAAAAGAAGCAACACTGTGGTGCTCTGGAAGGCCCTCGGCACCCTAGATTAGCGAATGCCAGTGGGGGTGCCAACTCTTTCTCACCTAGAAGCCACTTTAGCCATGAGATAAAGTTGGGGAAGGCTTCTGTGACATTGCTACAAGCTCTAATACCTGATTTTCCTACCAGCTGGAGAGAAGGCTGCACTCAGTGAATAACCCGGCATAACAGAAACAGACTTGAGTCTGAATCCACTTATTAAGTGGTGAAATGAGAAAAATTCCTTAGCCTCTCTCTAAACCTGTTTCCCCCTTTGGTGGAGATAACCATACAGTGCAGGATTGAGGATTAAATGAGATAATGTAATTAAAACATGTAGTACAAAGCCTACATGGTAGGCACTTGATAAACTGTAGTTATTATTATTATTATCTTTATAGATCAGACTAATGGCTCCAAGGAGGATTTTCACCGAGCCACTTCCTGACTTTCACTATTTAAGATATATGAGATTATCTTTCTGCTATGTACATGTTACTAACATGTCACCAACATGAACAGTGTTGTCCATTGTGAGCAACAGAAATGCAGAATCTATTTTTGGCCAAGGATGGTGAAGGACAAAAGGATGAACAAGGTATGTACAGTCCCTGCTTTCCCAGAGCTTACATCTTGTAGGGGAGACAGATGCATAATCAATAATGCTTACAAGACAGGCTAAGCATGATCCTAAAGTGCTACTGGAGTTTGGTAAGGGAAGAAGTCATTTTGATGAAAGGAAACATCCTTTATCAGTGTGCCCAGATGGAGAAGGGTGCCTGGAGAGCTAAGGCGGTCACTGGGAGAGTATATGCCTTCTGCCGGGTACCCAAGTTGGGGAAGATGGGGACGGAAAGAGGGCCTGCTTGCCAAGTGACAGGGCTAGGTGTTCTATGGACAATTGTGGGAGTAGATGACTGGATGACTCATACAGCTGGCTCCTGAGTCCCCTAGATGATGACAGATCGCAGCTCCTACACGTACGGTCCTAAGGAAGCCATTCTCTCCAGAAGCAGGTTGGAGGAGTGAACTGAGAGGTCATTATTTGGGCAGATGTGGCAAGACAAATCAGAGGCCTCTGACTCAGTGGCAAATGGCTATTGCCACAACCAGAGGGTTATGGAGGATGCCATGTGGAATCGAAGGTGTTTTGCCAGTATAAAATCATACCCTCATTTTTTATAGGAGGAGGAAACACAGACCACTGTCTTTGATTCTCTTCTATCCAATTAGTGTTCTTGAGGTGCATCTTACAGTGACTCCTGATAAGAGAGTGGTGGGGTCGGGGGCGGGGAAGGGCAGAGACATCACTGGAGGTAAATTTTTCTATAGTGAAACTGCCTCCAGATAGGAATATTAGTTCACAGGAAACATGGGGCCATCTTCACAGCGTTTCAGTAGCACTTGGCCTTTGCTTATTCATCTTTGCTAGTCCTCAGGTAGGTTCTGGTGTGAAATACTAACTCATTCCTGCAGCCACTCTTACATGGCTGTCTTGTTATCACACAGGGTTGCTTTCATTGTAAAAGCCAGATCAGGGCCCGTCCCTGTCTCTGCAGTGCGCCTCTCCCACAATGACTAGGGCCACTTGACCGGCTTACCTGGCTTTGGTGTCCAGGACTAGTCCTAATGAGGCCAGCAGAACTGAGGTAGCTCTGGCTCCTGGCTCTGGGACTCACTCAGCCCCAAGCCAAGCCTGTCCCCAGGCCAGTCGTGACCTTGTCTTGGCTCTGAGCACTGCCTGGCTCCTGGGATTCTGAGCAGTATTGTGCACCTCAGTTCTGATAACAGGATTCCCATCTGTCATTTTCCTTCTATCCGAGTTCTTGTCTCGAAGAACTGCTAACTATACCCAGGCCCCTTAAGCCTGAAGTCCTGCCATGATCTTGACATTACCCCACAGGAAGTAGCGGAAGCGCTGCTCTTAGAGCTTAGCCTACGGCTGGCACTCTTACACATGCTACTGGGCCTCTGCCGCCCTGCTTTCTTACTCCGGAATCCTGACTGGGACTCCCTCTTCCCTGATGCAGACCATTTACCAGACTACGCTTTTGGCTGATGGCTGTGTTCTCCAGGCTCCATGTTTCACTGGCTGGGCTGGGCTTCCTACTAGCTCTCCAGTTCAAGCTCTTCCCCCAGTGCCTGATTTTGCTCAGTGAGTGGGTAGAATTCCCGAGCTAGCCCCACCCAGCCTGCCCTGTTCCTCTGCAGTTAATTGAGCCATGCTCAGCTTGGCTTTGGCAAGTACATGTGCATATACCCTTGCTCAATATTAATTTAAAGGTCAAAATGGAGACACACGACCATACTTACATACCAAAACATTTCATAGTATGTTCTAAAGTAAAACACTATTTTAAAAATAATTTAAAAACAAAACATCTCAATTATCACAGAGTATATTTTAAACTAAATAATTTACAAGTCTTAAGATACCCAAACGTCTGGGTGCAGTGAGTCTTACCCCCTCCCTGCGATGTGGACCAGTAGATAATATTCGGGATACAGTCTTGGTTGTCCTGATAGCCTCAAATGACCTTTATTTCAGTTGAAACAATTGAAGCCAACATTTCCAAAACAGAAATCAGGTAGGAAGAAATGTTGAACTTTAACTCCTTAGTCCAGCAAACACCTTTGGAAGAGATTGCCTGTGCATGCCAACAAGCTGGCTGTATCTACATGTTCTCTCATAAAACTAGGAGCTCATCTACTCTGAAGTCAAAGTCTAGCAAGCCAGTTGCCACTGAATCCAACCTCTATAGCATTACTCAACAGGAAAGGGGTGAGTTATAGCATGCAACAACTACTTCCTCCCTAGCTCCTGCTTGGTGAAAATCTTCAGAAGCTATTGCTTTTGGAAAAAAAAACCATTAGTTTAGATCTTGACTGTCTATGAAAGAAAATAGTAAAGGAAGGACAGAACACAACCGGAAAACCATTGAGGAGAGTCTAGCAGCACTGTAGCTCCAGGTCCAGGCTGGGGACTGTCACTATATTTGTTCTATAAACCCAGGAAAGATAAGTCAGGAGTACCAGAAGGAGATCCAAAAGAGCCTGCCCTTTTTTCTTTTTTTTGAGATGGAGTCTTGCTCTGTTGCCAGGCTGGAGTGCAGTGGCACAATCTCGGCTCACTGCAACCTCTGCCTCCTGGGTTCAAGCAATTCTTATGCCTCAGCCTCCCGAGTAGCTGGGACTACAGGCATGCACCACCATGCCTAGCTAATTTTTGTATTTTTAGAAGAGAGGAGGTTTCACCACGGTGGCCAAGATGGTCTCAATCCCCTGACCTCGTGATCCGCCCGCCTCGGCCTCCCAATGTGCTGGGATTACTTGGACCTGGCTGAGTCTGCCTCTTAAGGCCTGCATTTTGCTGGGTGCAGTGGCTCACGCCTGTAATTCCAGCACTTTGGGGGGCCGAGGCAGGTGGATCACCTGTCGGGAGTTCGAGACCAGCCTGGCCAATATGGTGAAAACTCGTCTCTACTAAAAATACAAAACATTAACCGGGCGTGGGGGTGGGCATCTGTAATCCCAGCTACTTGGGAGACTGAGGCGGGAGAATCGCTTGAACCCGGGAAGCGGAGGATGCCCTGAGCCGAGATCATGCCACTGCACTTCAGCCTGGGCGTGACGGTGAGACTCTGTCTCAAAGAAAAAAATAATAAAGCCTGCATTTTATAACTGTACTACTTCCTCATTTCCATCCCCATCTACTAGGATATGTTATATTGCTTTGGGATATCCAAGTTTTTCTAAAAAATTTCAAGTCTAAATATCAATCTGAAGGGACATTGTTTGGTCTAAGAAGTCCAAATAACACTCTGCAACGATCTTTCTATAGGGCTCACATATTTATCAGCTTTTTGAGTGCGAGTCTAATATAGACAATGAGGAAAATCTTGTCTATAAGTCCTTCTATCTGGTGCTGCAAGTTTGTACTACATATTGATTCTGCCATTTCATAAACACTTTCCAAAAAATCCTAGAGTTTCTTAGAAATTTAATATTCTTCAATACACATTCAAATTAGATGAATACAATCAATGCTATTAAAGCATGTTGGTTAGCAAGAAACAAGTATTTTGCCTAGTGACAGCAGTCATATACCACTGGAGAGGTTTTCTTACCATCAGAAGCAAGGTCAGGACTGGCTCTGGAGAATGACAAAACTGTTTGTGTAAAAACAAAATCTAGAAACAAAAAGGCAAGTTAATAACTTTCAAAGGCTGGGCATGGTGGCTCACACCTGTAATCCCAGCATTTTGGGAGGCCAAGGCAGGTGGATCGCCTGAGGTCAGGAGTTCAAGACCAGCCTGGACAACATGGTGAAACCCCATCTCTACTAAAAATACAAAAATTAGCCAGGTGTGGTGGTGGGCACCTGTAATCCCAGCTACTTGGGAGGCTGAGGCGGGAGAATCGCTTGAACCCAGAAGGCGGAGGTTGCAGTGAGTCAAGATTGTACCACTGCGTTCCAGCCCGGGCACAGAGTGAGACTCCATCTCAGAAAACAAACAAACAAAACAACAACAAGAAAAACCCCTTCACCATAGCTTCAGTACAAAGACTTACCCAACCAGAAATTATACAGGCCTTAAAAATAATTGTGGGCCAGGCCTACTTTGGGAGGGTGAAAATTGTGTGTCATGGCAGCTCTGAGTCCGTGGAGTCGACATCACGAACAAGGATCTCCTTCCCGAGTTGGAAAAATTTATAGACAAGAATTATTGTTGGATTTAACTGGTGGCAGACATGTCCAAGGAATATTGCAGGGATTTGATCCCTTTATGAATCTTTTGATTGATGGATGTGTGGAGATGGCAACTAGTGGGTAACAAAATGATATTCCTCATGATGATATGAGGAAATTGTATCATGTTAGAAGCCTTGGGATGAGTATAAATCAAGGCTGTTTTGCAGATAAATCCACAACCTCTCCCCAAAGGGCCTATTTTACCATGATGTAAAAATTGGGTCATGTGTATTTTTATATTAAACTTTTTGTTAAATAAAAAAGAATTGTGGACTGGATATATATCCATCTATTTTTCTGCTGGATAAAAAAAAACTTTTTTTTTTTTTGCTACAGAAGGAGTATCAAAATGTGCCTGTTTGTCACTTTAAGTGTAAATGGCATTTAAATTAGAGGTTCCAACAGTAAAGAAATTAGCAACTTGAGACAATACTATAAAGACTTACGGACCATCTAAAAACTTGAAATTTTAGGAATTATTGAGAAATATTAATTAGGCTTGGTCTTGTAATGTGTTTCTCTAAACTGTTCCTGTAATAGTGTTAAACATCACAATTTGCAGTAAACTTTAGAAAATGTATCTATTTTATCTATTCCTAGGTTATTCCCTGATGGGTTTCCAAGGAAAACTGTGGTATGAAAAGCATGAAATACAGACTTGAAGACCTTTTCTTGCATCCGGGCTTAGCCCCCTCCATGAAATGTATGACATTAGGTAAGCACCAGCTCTCAGAAGGGTAATTCTTAGGAAGTCAGAACAAGATAACCAGGCTGTAAGGAACAAATAATCTGGTATCTATAAACTTTCCTCAACCTTAGACTGCACCTAGCAATGCATAATCAAAAGAGTTCTAAATCAAGCCCAGATACTTAAAGGAGTTCCCTCAATGAACTAAAACTAAATTTGGATCCAGTATTGCCCCCTAATGGTCAGCTCTTAGAAATGAAACCCCTTTGAAAGTAAGAGTATGCAAATTCAGGGTTTTTTTCTATCACGTTTCCCCAAAAGGCTTGTACATTAGATTTTTCTCCAAGACAGACCATCTTCAATTACATTCATTTAAATAAAATTGTAAATACAGGATATTTCTGATCTTTAAATTGACTTCTGTAACTAGATTAAGCTACCTTTTCTGGTTTTAAAACCATTTGCCTTAGAATGTCTCTCCTGTTTCCAATAACGGAAATCAAGAAAAGAAAAAGGGCTTCTTCTCAAGTCTCTGCTGCACCTTAAGCAAATGTATGATACCTTGTCTTCCAGGTGTCATGGTGAAAATTAAAGAGCTGGTTCTTCATCCTAAAGGATGCTCTCACCACCACAGGTCATTCCTGCTTCTCAGGTATCCACTAATTTCTTCACTCTTGAGGTGATTTGTTAGGGAAAAAAGTCTTCCAAAGCAAAAGTCAATGTTTGATCCCAAATCTACTTATATTGAAATACAAGTTCACCATGGCTTGACTTACAGTCCAAACTAAAGGTAACTGCCTCTTCCTCTACAAAGATGTACTGCAGCCACACAGGGTCTGGCACACAGATGGCATAATTACAGAAGTCTGAATCTCTGTGGGTAGAATCCTATCACCTACTTTTCATCTTCTACAAGCCTTAGTTTCATTACCTACAAAATGGGGATATTATCATCTACTTTGTTGGGATACTGGGAAGGCCAAATGAAGTCATATGAAAAGCATTTAGCCTAATGTTTGGTACACAGAAGGCATCAACAAAAAATATTATCAGTTAACTCCTTGGTAAAAAAAAAAAAAGTCAATTATTGAAGGAGGCATTATCTTGCCACTCACAGGTATGAAAACTCTGAGGTGTCACATCCTATCACAGCCTCTGAGAGCACACAACAACTTTCTATGTGTTCTCCACTGTGGGTGATATCTGTAATGGGACTTGCTAAGGAAACAAAGTCGAGAACAATCTGAGGCAAAGAAGCAACAGAGGAAATGCCTTCTCTTTCAAGTTCTGGATATTTCACAACAAACATGGTGCCTACAGACTAAATAGGGAAGTTGAGTGCGAGGACTGGAAACATTGGATTGTTAGATCTATTACTCCCTCTAGTGGCCACAAACAAGACTGCTTTTTTTCAAAATCCCATTTTGGCCAAGATTGCAACTTGGATATGTGTATGTACCACACTTGAGTTTGAAAAAAAATAACCAGTTTGTATTTTCTGCCTATGTGGGGGAAAAAAGGGGCCTGATGTTAAGAGAAGCCAATGGTGTCACAAATTTTATCAGTTTGGTTCTTTTTATTCCCTGCTGAATGAAAATACTAATCAATGGAAGAAAAGGTACATGCTAACTTTTGTGCTATATTGACTCTCAAGTGAGAACTGAAGATAATCGTCTTTGTTGCTTTATGAAAAGGAATTTTGAAATGAACATCTTTCTAAAATAGCAAGTTTTTACCACAGGGTTATTTACAAGCCAAGGTAATAATTAAATATGCCCAAGACTATGACTATTTTTCTCTGACCAAACCCTTCATTTTTATAATGGGTAATTACAGTAAAAACTTCAATTAACCACAGCCCTCAATTAACATGTTATCCTCCTCTTGTACTGTATTTTTAGAACAAAGTAGAAAAATAATCACAAGAAATAATTCATATGACAGATTTAGTTTGAAAATCTTCTAGATGGGTTATCTAAGGAAGAAAACAGAAAAATCACATTCACACCATAATATATAAAAAACACCTATATATAAATTATATATATAACTATATATCTATATCTATCTATATATACATATATATACACAACTAGATAACAGCTGGAAGGGAATATAATTTTTAAAAATGTAAATATGGGCCAGGCGTGGTGGCTCACGTCTATAATCCTAATGATTTGAAAGGCTGAGGCAAGATTATCACTTGAATCCAGGACAACACGGTGAGTTCCTGTCTAAACAAAAAACAAATAGCTGGGTGTGGTGGTACATGCCTGTAGTCCAAGCTACTTGGGAGGCTAAGGAAGAAAGACCACTTGAGCCCAGGAGTTTGAGGTTGCAGTGAGCTATGATCACACCACTGCACTCCAGCCTGGGCAACCATCTCAAAAAGGAAAGAAGGCTGGGCGCGGTGGCTTACTGCCTGTAATCCCAGCACTTTGGGAGGCCGAGGCGGGTGGATTGTTTGAAGTCAGGAGTTCAGGACCAGCCTGACCAACATGACAAAACTCTGTCTCTACTAAAAATACAAAAATTAGCTGGGCATGCTGGCACACACCTGCAATCCCAGCTACTCGACAGGCTGAGGCAGGAGAATTGCTTGAACCTGGGAGGTGGAGGAGGTTGCAGTGAACCAAGTTTGTGCCACTGCACACCAGACTGGACAAGAGTGAGACTGTCTCCAAAAAAAAAAAAAAAAAGTGAATGTGGTGAAATTGTAAACTATTTTTTACTCTTTCTGCTGTTTTTCTGTTACATCGTTATTTGTGCAACAAATACATTAAAAATCAAAGACAGAGGTACATATCTTGCAACATGTATTCTACATTAATACAGGCCACCATACCCTATTATCAAGACCAAAAATAGGTCTTTTAGGGAATATCTCCTCCAACATACGCTGAAACAAGACAGGTTTTGTATATATATAATTTTCAACTAATTTGAAAATATATTTACCACGATATTCTTTATTCAGAAGCATCAATAACTTAACCTGTGAATGGAAACCTCATGATACAAGTCTGTATATTTAAAATACTGTTTATTTGTGATTTAACATTAATTAGCATTACATCTAAGAGCAATATCAGATAACATTTATACATTTTTCCACAGGACACAGAGGTTCACTGGCTCATTCTTTATGCCAAAGCAAGTAAATAGAGGCATTAGCAAAAGGTGCAATAGTTCACTGTTGTGTTTAAAAAATATTTATGCACATTGCATTCATTTAGATATATATTTTTTCAAAAAGTTATGGAAAAGCATAGTTCACAGGTTACTGTCTCTACATACATCGTAATACAACATAAATGATGTAGAACATTAAAAAAATCTTCCAATAGAGAGTTAAGCAACTGAAAGTTTCCACCAAGAGATTAAAACACTGATTCCAGTAGTTATTGAGATCTAGAATGACATTTCCAGGCTCTGGCTCAACTCCGCATTATCATATGCACGCAGTCAAACAGAGCCAGCTCCAAAACACACTGTAATCAATGTAATTTTTTGCATGCCAACTCACCCTCAAGAAACAGTTTGAATTATTTTTACCCACTGATCATTCTGGATCATTGATTTTGCATCGAACTGACATCACTTGGGTGAAAGGGGAAAAGCCTATATTAAGCCTAGGTTTAAATTTGTATTTACATTAAAAAGAAAGTTAACTGAAAAGATTTTTTTAAATCTGTAAAAATCAAGAAGCGGTACTTTTCTTATTTGTGGGATTAGACCTGCTGACTTCTTCTAGTGCTGCCCTCTAAAAATACACAAGGTTAGAAAGATTTGATCCTTTTAAAACTCAAATATCAACCAAGAAAGACATTGCTTTTGGCAGAGAAACAGAATTTTAGAAATTTGGTACATGTTTCCAACAAATCACACTTTGTATCCTATCGTGAATATGAGTCACTATCAAACTAGAATTCTTCTTTTCACATCCCATCTTTTGTTCCCTTAATTTTTCACTTTCCCCTTCATTCTTTTTCATTTGGCTACCTTATGAGACTTTTCTTTACTCATTAGCAATACTAAGAGAAAAATACAGTATAAGATTCAAATATGAATCTAGATGTACCTTTATATGCTCTAATCCTGTTTTGACACCAGGTCCCTGGATTCTTGAGTTATATTTAAGTATACTCAGTACCAAGCAGACTTAAGTATGCTCTACTGTGAAAAGACTGGCTAATATGCTTAGGACACTTTTATACTGAATGGTATACAAACATCAACATACAAAAATTGTGGTTTTTTTGCCAGAGTAAACTAAATAACCCATGTTATGTGTACAAAATCCCCTTTGTTGAAAAATAAGGGGCTTTCTAAACTAATAAAAAAGGAAGTTTTCAAAAATTATAGTTTATTAAAACAACTTTTTTGGCAAACAAAGTTACTTCAGGTGAGGAAATTTTATACTGTGAATAAAATTCCAAATGAATCTTTTCTTAAAACTTTTTAAAAAATTATGTGCCAGTGTATACTAATGCTATAGATTCTTGTCTTAGAAGCTTTTAAAGCATTCTGTTAATGCCCATTGAAACAATGGGACTCCAAAAATACAGTCAATAATCACGATAAAAAATTATAATCTGATTAACCAAGTGAAGCAAGTATTGAGAAATAAAAATTCTCACTTGCTCACTGGCAATTTCTTTCTAACAGATATTATGGAGAAGGCCTGAAGTAATTCAGACAGATATCTGTTTACGGTGAATTATAATAATACTTCATGAGGGCAGAGCTAATTAAAACTAGTAATTGCTTAAAATTCAAAGCCATTTTTGGACATATAAAATGAGAGATGAATCTGAAAGTTTTTATTTTGTAAAACCTCTTTCCAGTTCTTAAAGTCCAGTTTGCTATATCCCCCAATCTGATCTACCATTGCATATTAATGATCAACTTAAATGTGGTATTTAAATGTGCAATGTCACATTGTTATAATAATAATTATAAAAAGACTTTATTTAGGCCTCAACTTTCTCCTTTTTTTTGTTCTTTTTCAGAAAAGAAGGAGTGCGGAATTTCTTCTTTTTCTTGGTCGGCGATTTTGAAGGGGAGCCTTCAGGTGACAGGACTTCTTCGATTTTCTCTGGAGACTTAATAGTAATCTCGACGTTTTCTATGGTTGTACTTGTGGTTAACCTACTTACTCGCTTAGCAAGCTCATCTTCAACATCATGCATATCATCCTTGCCATTTACTACCATAACAGGCACTTCCATGGAGATGAAGCTCTTGGAAAACAGCTCATGGTTTTCTACGAAAGGGGAGGGTTTTTTGGGGGTTATTTTACATACTTAACATTTTTGCTTTACTTTACAAAACTGAAATGTTTTAGCAATGTAATAAGGCATTACTTTAATTCCAATGAAGACAGATCATTATTTTAATAAACTGTAATTTATTAGCAAGAAGCTAATTTTCTTTAATCACATAAAGGGGAAACGAACAAAGTTGTTAAAGCAAAGAGCAAAAGCTAGATAATCCCAGTTAGATGAAATGACAGTTTCATTGTAAATCAAATCAGCATAAATGAGGAAGACAATTTTTCTTTAGTTTTGGGATCATTTGGCAATCAATACTGAAAAATATTTCATGCTGTTGATTGGGAGATGTTTATTTTAATTCCACAAATTCTTAAGAACTATGAGTTGCCAAAATTCAGATTAAGGTAAATCAATATAAATGTTGAACAAAAGTAGTGCCCCATTTTTAATGATATAAAATATGCAATTATTGGGAGATTTAAGTAAAATACGGAAAACTTACTGTGATGAGGTGTTCAACATCCTCACATGAAAACGAAACACAGAGGCACAGACTCAAGACTAACTCAGTGAATGCTATGAGGGAAATTACAATGAGTACCTTCTAATTTTTCAGGGACATTTTGCGGTGACTGAGTTTGAGACTGAATTTGTGAAACAGATGAAGCATCATCTGAGAGTAATTCCTGCTCAGCATCTGTTGGATAAGAGTTTAGTTAAAAGCCATGCAAAACAAAAACAAAGCAGCATATGATTTTAGGGAGGTTAGTGCATATATCAAATGCCCGCATACACAGAGATGATAAATTCTTCAGCAGTGAGCTGAGCATGCTAACAGCTATCCCATATATCCATAATTATATATTAAGAGGAGGTTAATGTGTTAACATTTCTGGCTGCTAATAGTTATTTTATATACAAGTTACAAAAGATGCACAGCTACTGGCAGCCCAGGCAAATGGTATGTTGCATGTAGCTTTTGCTAGCATTAGAAAACCAAAGCATACTGCGCAGCCAGATGAAAAGAATTATAAAGTCTCACCAATGATGCTACATTAATGAGGCAGAATGCTTCATGGAATTTTTGAACAATATTTAATTTGTGATTCTTGTCAGAGCAATGTTACTGAGCTAATTCATAAGTCATAATAAATGTGGAAGAAACTACTTAGAAAGTTATATAAAAAAGGTGATGGTTCTAGAGTGCAACATTTGTTACCTGGCATCTTTAGGCTTTCAAAAAACAAAAGATTAAAGAGGGACATTTTACAAAATATGAAAAACAGAGAAAGTTCCCAACTTTATGTTAGAGTAAACAAATTCAATAACACCACTTAGAAAATTTAGTTTAATTACATTAATGAGTCATGATGACTCCCTTTTGTGACAAAGGCACAAAAAACTGTTCCTCGGATGATCAAGATGTCATTAGTTCTTCCTACATGATATCTAACATGGACAAAAATTCATTAACTATTGGCTTGTTTTGCTTTGCATAAAAATTTCAACTGTGTGTTGTGGATGCTCTAAAGCAGAGGCTCTTAACCCTCTTTTTGGGTGACAGGCTTCTTGTTCCTGGCCCTGAACCCTCCCCTCCCTAAATGTGTATCTTAAACAATTAAGCATATATTTTTCAGGTGGCTCATGGACTGCCTGAAGTTTATCCAAAGACTCAAGATAGACAACTCCTACTAGGAAGAATCTCTTATTCCAGAGAAAAAGGGAGCTAGTAGTCAATTGTTTAAGATGTTTTCATTAACAAGTCTTAAATATAATCCTAACAATCTACTTACTAAGGGTTCCGAAGCTAGAAAACTCAACCTACTAGAGTGTCCGTGTGCTTAAGGAAAGTCACATGAAAATTTTAGCAGTTAGTTTTAAATTTTGAAGTGACAATGTTAGCACCTCGAGATAACCAGAAATAGAGATTTTACAAAGCATCAAAACTACATACTTATCACTCTATAATTATTTAAAATTAAGAGAGTTAAAAAGCCACATACTTATGAAATGTATAAATCCATTAATTTATCTACATCTACTTTGGCTAGTAATTCTTTACTCATCTGGGAATCTCACTTTCTAGAAGATTTTATTATAAAATAGTAGCATTCAGATTGTTTTCTTTTTCTTTTTTTTTGAGACAGGGTCTCTCTCTGCTGCCTAGGCTGGAATGCAGTGGTGCGATCTCAGCTCACTGCAACCTCTGCCTTCCAGGTTCAAGTGATTCTCCTGCCTCAGCCTCCTGAGTAGCTAGGACTACAGGCATGCACTACTATGCCCGGCTAATTTTTTGTATTTTTTAATAGAGATGGAGTTTCACCATGTTGGCCAGGCTGGTCTCAAACTCCTGACCTCAAGCAATCTGCCTGCCTTGGTCTCCCAAAGTGCTGGGATTACAGGCGCGAGCCACGGCGCCCAGCCACACTGAATATAAAGATTAACTAACCTTCTAAGCCTTGTTGTTTACGTTCGATTGTCTTCTTATACTCTTCAAGTTCTCCTTCTGTAAGATGACTAAATGGGTTAGGAGGAGCCGGTGGGCCATGATCATCATCTTCAAACTGCATAGTCTTACAGAGAAAAAATAAAAATAGATTCATTACCAAGAGTTTTATTTATATATCTATCCATCCATCCATCTATATACACACAAATTCACATATGATGTTTGTGAAGCCTTATTTCACAACAATCCTAAGAAATGCAAGGTAACATGCTTTGTTTAAAATGTTCTTGTAAGATTAATGCTCTTGGCCGGGCGCGGTGGCTCATGCCTGTAATCCCAGCACTTTGGGAGGCCGAGACGGGCGGATCATGAGGTCAGGAGATCAAGACCATCCTGGCTAACACGGTGAAACCCCGTCTCTACTAAAAATACAAAACTTAGCCGGGCGCGGTGGCGGGCGCCTGTAGTCCCAGCTACACGGGAGGCTGAGGCAGGAGAATGGGGGAGTGAACCCGGGAGGCGGAGCTTGCAGTGAGCTGAGATCTGGCCACTGCACCCCAGCCTAGGCGACTGAGCGAGACTCCGTCTCAAAAAAAAAAAAAAAGATTAATGTTCTTAAACTACTGATCCAATTGACTAAAATTGCCAGTGATATTTCCTCAATAAGCCTGTATAAGTAAATTTTATAATAATTTTTAAAAACCATTATGCCAAGTTTTAATAAGCTTCACATAAAAAAAAAAAACTTGAAAAAAAAAAAAAGGGCCGGGCGCGGTGGCTCAAGCCTGTAATCCCAGCACTTTGGGAGGCCGAGACGGGCGGATCACGAGGTCAGGAGATCGAGACCATCCTGGCTAACATGGTGAAACCCCGTCTCTACTAAAAATACAAAAAACTAGCCGGGCGTGGTGGCGGGCGCCTGTAGTCCCAGCTACTCGGAGGCTGAGGCAGGAGAATGGCGTGAACCTGGGAGGCGGAGCTTGCAGTGAGCCGAGATCGCGCCACTGCACTCCAGCCTGGGTGACACAGCGCGAGACTCCGTCTCAAAAAAAAAAAAAAAAAAAAAAAAAGAATTGCTCCATTTCAAAGACCTTTGTAAAAAAGGCTTACAGAAATGAAACTGTACCAAAAGTAGTTCTTTAAATTTGTTACGAAAATAAGCTTGTAACTGTTTTATCCAGGAAAGGAAATAATGAGAATTTCAGTTGCACTTGGCATATGGAACCCATATATTTATTTTTCATCCCTCCCAAAACCCCACTAAAATGATAGTAAAGGAATAGAAAAAAGGAAAAAAAAAAAAAAAAGGATGCAAATGAGAAGCATGCTTATTTGCCCTGAAGAGGTCTGGTAAGGCCCAGAAACTAGAGGCAATAGGTACCATAGAAGGTGGTGGTAAGGAAAAGGTGAAAAGAGAGAAACAAGTTAAAAGTCTGAATAAGAAACAGATTCCCAGGTTCCCTTCCCTATTCCACAGAGCAAAACATTTCCCTCTCTCTCATCTCTGCAGAAGATCAGAGGCTTAAGAAAGAAAAACTAACTAGGGGACACAAAATACAGTTGCAGGCTCCTAGAATGACGGTTGGAAACTGGCAGGAGACTGGAGTTCTTTTCCAGATAAACGAAATAGTCCCAGATAAAAGAATTACAGAGAATAATGTTTGGGGATTCCCCAGAGAAACAACCTGGTCCACATCCAATCACCCTACAATGAAGCTCACCAATCCCCGAGCTCTGTATATATCCAGAGCTTCTGATAGGCTTTAATGTCTCATTTTTCCATATAAACAGACATAGCCAACTCAGAATAGACAAAGACAAGAAAGGCAAATAAAGAAAATTTAAAATTGATACCCTTGGAGCAGTAAGAGAAAGTGTAAAGATTAGGATGTTGTTAAAAAGGAACATTCACGGAATACGAACTCCTAAAAATAAAAAAAGTTGGCTGGGCGAGGTGGCTCATGCCTGTAATCCCAGCACTTTGGGAGGTCGAGGCGGGTGGATCACTAGGTCAGGATATCAAAACCATCCTGGCTAACACAGTGAAACCCTGTCTCTACTGAAAATAAAAAAAACATTAGCCGGGTGTGGTGACAGGTGCCTGTAGTCCCAGCTACTCGGGAGGCTGAGGCAGGAGAGTGGCGTGAACCCAGGAGGCGGAGCTTGCAGTAAGCCAAGACTGCACCACTGCGCTCCAGCCTGGGCGACAGTGCGAGACTCCATCTCAAAAAAATAAATAAATATAAATAAATAAGATAAAATAAATTTAAAAAGTTAACATCAAAATAAAAAATTAAAAGGGTTAGAAAACATCAGGAAGGTCTCCCAGAAAGTAGGATACAAAGATAAAGGTACAGCAAGTAGGAGTGAAAAGAAAAAAATCAGAAGCTCAAAGAGGCCCAACATTCAAACTAACATAATATACTGGCAGAAAAAGAAATGGGAAGAAAACACTCTTGAAGAAACACTTAATAAAAACATCCAGAACTGAAGGACATGACTCTGCAGACTGAAAAGGGTTACTAATTACTTAGAAAAAAGACTAAAAAGAGATCTATGAAGAACACAATCATAAAATTTCAGAACAGCAGGTATGCAGAAAAGGTCTAAAAGCAAAAACAAAACAAAACAAAACAAAAACACCTAAACAAAAGTTCAGAAATTCCAATGCCTTCCTACTTCAACAATAAAATAAGGGACAGAATGATGCTTTTCATGTTTCAAGGGAAAATTATTTCTAAACTATTCTATATCCATTATATGCACATTTGAAGGTAGAATAAAGGCACTTCAGACTGTTACCGCCTATGTATCCTTTTCTCAGAAAGCTGAGGGTGTGTTCTATGGTAAAGGAGGAAATCAAGAAAGCAGAAGACACAAGGTACAGGAAACTAAATA
Source organism: Theropithecus gelada (assembly GCF_003255815.1). NCBI lineage: Eukaryota > Metazoa > Chordata > Mammalia > Primates > Cercopithecidae > Theropithecus > Theropithecus gelada. The sequence continues at coordinate 106,786,939 of NC_037677.1, read as the reverse complement.
TAATGTAGATCAGCAGCACAGGAATCTTCCAGATGAACCTGTGCAGCTGGCCTGAGAGCAACCAATTTAGATTTGGATCAGAATGAAGGGGGGCTGGAACATAGAGATTACCTGTTGCCTTTCACCACATGGAAAATAATACTAGGACGGATTTTATGTTATTTTTAATTTTTTTTGAGACGGAGTCTCGCTCTGTCACCAGGCTGGAGTACAGTGGCGCAATCTTGGCTCACTGCAACCTCCACCTCGCAGGTTCGAGCAATTCTCCTGCCTCAGCCTCCTGAGTATCTGAGACTACAGGTGCATGACACCAGCTCAGCTAATTTTTTTATTTTCAGTAAAGACAGGGTTTCACCATGTTGGCTAGGATGGTCTTGATCTCTTGACCTCGTGATCTGCCCGCCTCGGCCTCCCAAAGTGCTGGGATTACAGGCGTGAGCCACCACGCCCAGCTTGGACTTTATAATTCTGTTAAAAAGTTTGGGAAGAACTAAGCCAATGTACCCCAAATAATAAGCCAATGACAAAAAGGCAAGGTGAGGGTAGGGAGGGGTAACTTATATAAGAAAGGAAATACTACCTGGCTCAGTAGTACAAACATGTAGTAATATAAATAATGAAAGCTGATCTAACACACACACACACGAAAAAAACCGATGTGTCCTTACTGGGAGAATGGGGAGAGGGAAAAAGGGAAGCATTGTATAAACAGGATAAATCCCCATCTTTCAAAAATATTTCATTAATTCTAAGATGAACTTTTTCCATCTGTGAAATTGGGAATCATCTTATGGCTTCCTACAATTATAACTGGCCATGTTTTTTCTCTTTTAGTGACATGTATAACAATGGTATTTCTTATAATGGGTAACACAGATTTGGTGAAAAATAGTCCAGGTCTAAAACTGATAGATCAAGAAAAAGCAGAAGATGCTCTTTAGAAACATCAAAGTAGGACCAGGAGCAGTGGTTTATACCTGTAATCCCGATACTCCAGGAGGTCAAGGCTGGAGGATCACCTGAAGCCAGGTGTTCACGACTATCCTGGGCAACAGAGTGAGACCTCATCTCAACTAACTTACTAGAAACATCAAAGTAAACATTAGAAGCAATGAAAAGAACAGAAAGTCGCTGTATCTGGAAACTGGGAATTATGGGTGGCATTTTAAATCTTGTGGGTTGACTTTTTGTGCTTATATTAACCTTAGTAAAAATAAATATTCATGTTTAAAAATCAATGAAATTAATGTGGTAGATCAAAAACAAAGATCATATTGCTTCATAAACTTACAGGAGGCGGCTTATCCACAACAATTCCAGCAAGCAACTGAGATTGTGGTCCTGCTGTTTTCAAGTCATATCGATTTTGTTCCCGAATCTGAATTGAAAAACAATTCAATACAAATTTCTTGAGGGCAACTAGGCAGATGACCTTTGTTTTATCTTTTCATAAAAGCTTACTACTTGACATTTCCAGAGTGAGAGTCTCTTCCATTCCCACCTTCATGAAGACCTCTTTTACCATCCTAACAGCTCGTATTAGTCTCCTCCACTCTTCCTGGTAAGTGATTTCCTTTCGTCTTAGGTTGTTAGAGAACTGCATTCTCCCCTAATAGCAGGGTTCTCTAAGGCAGAAATATGTTTAATATATCTTCCCCATGTAGCCTGTTCACCAATTACTAGCACAGAGCTGGAGGCATTCAATATAAGCTAAAATTATACTGAATTAAATTACAAATACTTCTGTATTCAAACTTCTAAGTTTGACATTAACCAGATTCAATCACTTGTGATTTAAACATAAAACAATTAAAATGTCTCCCCTGGCTATAGAAGACCATGTCTTACCTTATTTCTCTTTTCTAGTACCTCATTCGGGTTTGTGTTTAAAGGAACAAACTGATTTGGATCTTCAATTTTGATAGGTGTTCCACCACTAACTTTAGATGAGTCTTCCGCTTTCATCCACTAAAGAATCAAAAATTTTCTAAAATGAAGCTTTGTGTTAAGAAAATATTAGTAGATTGCCAGATAACTGCTTATAGTCTCAAGAGGGGCATTGCCAATGTTTAAATAATTTCACTCAGAAATATCTTAGTGGTGAATTAGTTTCGTCTTATACTAGTTACAAAAGGCTAAAAATCAGCATTCACTTAAAAAACAAATGCCATTACGATTCACACAAATATTCAATTATACTGCTAATTAAACTTTCTCCTGTCAAGTGAAAACACGATGCTGAAACTACTTCAAGCACAGAGAGCATGATCTCACATTCACTCACATTCAGTGTTCTGTCTTCTGCATTGAAGACAGAAGTTGGATGAATATGGCCAAGAAGTCAAAACAAAAAAACAAAAAAACAAAAAAAAACCTTAAGAAATATCTTAAGATTTAGTTTATCAGACTTCACTTTTTATTTTTGGCTGACAGAAAAGGCCAAACCCTAATTAGCATTTTATAATGGGGATAATCTGGTATATAATAGCAAAATAGAACCATAGGGTTGGAAGGAGCTTACATAATTCTTTTCATTTACCCCATATTATAATCCTTAAAGAAAGCAAATCTCGGCCGGGCGCGGTGGCTCAAGCCTGTAATCCCAGCACTTTGGGAGGCCGAGACGGGCGGATCACGAGGTCAGGAGATCAAGACCATCCTGGCTAACAGGGTGAAACCCCGTCTCTACCAAAAAATACAAAAAAAAAAAACTAGCCGGGCGAGGTGGCGGGCGCCTGTAGTCCCAGCTACTTGGGAGGCTGAGGCAGGAGAATGGCATGAACCCGGGAGGCGGAACTTGCAGTGAGCTGAGATTCGGCCACTGCACTCCAGCCTGGGTGACAGAGCAAGACTCTGTCTCAAAAAAAAAAAAAAAAAAAAGAAAGCAAATCTCGATCAAGATTAATGATGGCTAACCATCAATCTCTGTCAATAAAATGAATTCTGACAAACCAATGAGTTTATGTTCTTTTACTGGGAGGCAAGAAATCTTATAGACTACAGAAAAGACATTCTGATGCCTAGGTATTTTCGTATTGAATGCCATTAGTTTATACAAGATGAACTAATTCTGAATATCCAGAGCTGTGGTGTCCAATCTTTTGACTTCCCTGGGCCACGCTGGAAGAAGAACTGTCTTGGGCCACATATAAAATACACTAACACTAATGACAGCTGATTAGCTTAAAAAAAATCACAAAAAATTCTCATAATGTTTTAATACAGTTTACAAATTTGTGTTAAGCTGCATCCAAAGCCATCCTGGGCCATGGATTGGACAAGCTTGACCTAGAGAATGTTTGGTGGTATGCACTCCAAAACCAAACCAAACCAAATCTAATGCAAACTTCTGAAAAAGATAAAATAACCCATTTCTCTACCCTACAAGATCTTGCCTAAGGGTAGCTATATGTGCAGTGATTCATGCAGCTTTGGTACAATTAGGTATTGATAACTTTTATAGTTTTAATTCACTGGTGAATTAAACTACTGGTGTAGTTTAACAGAAACTACAAAGCAGTATCATGTAGTGAGCAAGAACTGGGCTCAAGAGTCAGACTGTCTTCATGCAAATCCTGAGTTTACCATTAAAACATGATTAATTAACCCTTTTTGCCTTGGTTTTCTCATCTATAAAACAGACAGAAAAACAGCATCATTCATATTAGGAGAATTAAATGATATGATCTGTGTATGGCACTTAGAAGAGTGCCTTGCACAAAGTTAAAGCCAGATAAGTGACAGTAATATTTTTAATATTATTTTATTTTCCAAATATTTTCAATATAGAACATTCAATTCTTGAGTAACTAGGCAAAATATTTAGTAAAGGCAAACTACGTAAAATACCGGCATACCGTGATTTTGGTTCGGGGACTGGTTTCTCCGTTCCGAGACTCCTCAGGCACATTCACTTTCATGTAAGTATTTGGTGAGTTCAGCCATCTTGTTTTTTCACGCTGTTGCCTCTGTGCCATGTATTTGAGAGGAGAGAGTGGCACCGTATCGTCTTCAAAGGAAAAGGCAGTCACAGTTGCTGGGATTTCCACATCACTCTTGTGCCTAGGCTTCTCTCGAATGAGAGGATGCCTGTAAGCATAGCCTGTTCTATACCCCTAAGGGAGGGAAAAACCACATTTAAAGCATCAAACGTGTATCAACAACAGCATTTGGATCCTAATTCCTTATACAAATGATTTAAAAGACTCCTTTGCTGAAAAACAAAGAAAAAAGCATCCTTCCAAACACCACATAACTCTCATGTAACACTAGAGTTGAAATTACGTAAATTTCAAGACCCAGTTAAAGCTGATTACAGCTGATATTGCAATTTCCACTCACACAACTGTTCCTGACAAGGAACAGTTTTAAGTTGCTGACCAGAAGTGCTTTTCTACCTATAAAACTGTTTTTGGGAAGCAAATCTCAGTGCTCATTTAAGTCTTTGTTCCTAGGTCTGAAGGCAGTCAGCCTTCTGAGCCTTCACGGAAGAGAGTAAAATCTAAGGTAACATTTGCCAAACCATACATCTTTTAAGGGGTTACTATCCAAAATATATAGGGAACTCAAAAAATAGCAAGAAAAGAACCCAATTAAAAAGTGGGCAAAGGATCTGAATAAACATTTCTCAAAAGAAGACATACAAATGGTCAACAAGTATATTAAAACATCACTAATCAAGAAAATGCAAATTAAAGCATGAGATATCATGTCCTATCTGTTAGAATCGCTATTATAAAAAAGATGAAAGACAACAAGCATTAGAATGTAGGAAGAAAGGGACCCTTTGCACACTGTTGGTAGCAACATAAATTAGTACAGCCATTGGGGAAAACAGTACGGAGGTTCCTCATACAATTAAAAATAAAACTACCATATGACCCAGCAGTCTCACTACCAGATATATATCCAAAGGAAATGTAAGCAGTATGTCAAAGAGGTATCTGCACTCTCATGTTAGGTACAGCATTATTCACAATAGCCAAGATATGGAATCATCCTAAGTGTCCACTGATGGATGGGATATCAATGTAGTACATATAACACAATGGAATACTATTCAGCTTTAAAAAAGAAATTCTGTCAAATGTGACAACATGGATGAACCTCAAGGACATTATATTAAATGAAATAAACCAGGCATAGAAAGACAAATACCCCCATGATCTCACTTATATACAGAATCTTAAAAAGTTAAAAAAATATTAGCCAGGCATGGTGGCACACACCAATGGTCCCAGCTACACAGGAGGCTGAGGTGTAAGAATGGTTTGAGCCCAGCGGGTTGAGGCTGCAAGTGAGCCCTGATTGTGTCACGGCACTCCAAGCAAGATCCTGCCTCCAACAACAACAACAACAACAACAACAACAACAACAACAACAACAAAAGTTGAACTCATAAAAGTAGAGTAGAATAGTGGTTCCTAGGAAGTGGGGGTGGGGAGATGTTGATCAAAGGATACAAAATGTCAGTTAGACAGGAGGAAAAAGTTCAAGAGTTACATACTATGGTGACTATGGTTAATAACAATATATTGTAATCTTGAAAAAAAAAAACCAGGCCGGACGCGGTGGCTCAAGCCTGTAATCCCAGCACTTTGGGAGGGCGAGACGGGCAGATCACAAAGTCAGGAGATCGAGACCATCCTGGCTAACACGGTGAAACCCTGTCTCTACTAAAAAATACAAAAAACTAGCCAGGCAAGGTGGCGGGCGCCTGTAGTCCCAGCTACTCGGGAGGCTGAGGCAGGAGAATGGCGTGAACCTGGGAGGCGGAGCTTGCAGTGAGCTGAGATCCGGCCACTGCACTCCAGCCTGGGCGGCAGAGAGAGACTCCGTCTCAAAAAAAAAAAAGGACATTTGTAAGTTCTGTTTAATTCTCAAAGGTGTGGTTAAATCACACTGAAATGCTTTCCTAGGGCCAAACTCAGCTTCTGGAGGAGTATGGAGCATGTTCTACAAAAATGGAAGCATCTGCTCTTGAATCTGAAGACATTAAATCCAAGTTTTATTTCAATTGTGCAACGTACCAAGTTGTCCAGAGTCCTCATAAGCCCTTCAAACTCAATTTCGCCAACCTTCCATTTTTGATGGGAAACCATATTCACACCTCCTCCACCAGACGCTGCTATAGTGTAAGTGAAAGCTTTATACTTCTGAAAGTCCAGTATGTGGAGATTGTCCACTCCACCTGCCCCTGCTAGGGCCCGCACCTGTAATCAACGGTAAAATATACAGAGATACAAAACTATAAAGACTGTAATGAGTATTTTACTTTCAAAAAGGCACAATTTCAATTTGACAAATACGTATAATACTTGCTCAGGCTACTAACAACAAAGACAAGATGACACTCTTGTGCCAGCAGACAGCTGAAGTATCTTTTCCACCTATCTGAAAAAGAAACTTTCCAAGACTCTGATCCTCCCTGATGGAAAACACATTTAGAGCCATACCTCTTAATATATTTTAAGCAACTGAAATCTGTTGCCAAATTTTAAATTTCTTTTCTTGAAGTTTCCCCAGGGTTATCCAGTTAATACTTTTGCTAAAAGTTATAATTTTAAGGGAATACAAAAACACCGTACTTTGAATTTAAAGATATTTAGGCAGAAGCCATCGACTCATTATCTTAATTTAATTAAGTTTTTCATAGCCCCATTTGACAAGAGGAGGAGGGGCCATCAAAGCAAAAAAGAAGTTGATTGTTAGGACAAGTTAATGTTGCTAAAAAAAGGTTTTGTTTTTGTTTTTTTCTCCCCGTTTCTTGTGGCCCTTCCAATAAATTAAGATTATTACCATTTGCTTCATGAGAATCTGCTTTATTTATTTGTTTATTTATTGAGACAGAGACTCGCTCTTGTTGCCCAGGCTGGAGTACAATGGCGCGATCTCAGCTCACTGCAACCTCTGCCTCCTGAGTGGCTGGGATTACAGGCACCTGCTAATTTTGTATTTTAGTAGAGATGGGGTTTCTCCATGTTGGTCAGGCTGGTCTCGAACTACTGACCTAAGGTGATCCATCCGCCTCGGCCTCCCAAAGTGCTGGGATTACAGGTGTGAGCCACCACGCCCGGCCAAATCTGCTTGATTTAGAGAAAATTAGGGCCTTTAAATACATTCAGCATCTCTGATGAAAAAAGTGGTTAATAAATATCCAACCACATCATAATGAGGTTGTGGAAGTGTTGAAAACTGCAATTTCATAAAACTTCTGGCCCTAGTTAAACTTTTTACAAAAGTGACCACAACACATTTGATTCTTGATTTGCAGCTGTTTTTCTTTCTTAATTAGCACCATCACTAGAGGGTGAAAACAGAGATATATACAATTGTACTAACTTTTTTTTTTTTTTTTGAGACGGAGTCTTGCTCTGTCGCCCAGGCTGGAGTGCTGTGGCCTGATCTCAGCTCACTGCAAGCTCCACCTCCCGGGTTTACGCCATTCTCCTGCCTCAGCCTCTCGAGTAGCTGGGACTACAGACGCCCGCCACCTCGCCCGGCTAGTTTTTTTTATTTTTTAGTAGAGACGGGGTTTCACCGTGTTAGCCAAGATAGTCTCGATCTCCTGACCTCGTGATCCGCCCGTCTCGGCCTCCCAAAGTGCTGGGATTACAGGCTTGAGCCACCGCGCCCGGCCCACAATTGTACTAACTTAAAAAGCAGGATTGTAGGGATAATGATGTTTATGAGACCCTTAGATTGAGTGTGAGAAAATTTTAATTTCCTTTACTTCTATTTTCAATTCAAGAGATAACTGAGTTGACAACCCTCTCTACATAAGTAGAGCAGAACTTCTCTTAAAAGACAAAAAGCCACTAACTAATACGTATTTGGAAATAAGTACACAAAATCCAACTAAACAAGCAAACAACAAATAATTAAAAAGGGGGAATAATGTTTCCTACCTGAATCTCACAGGCTAGCTGCACATTAAAAATATAATGAAAAGCCTCCTCAATTGTTTCTCCAAGTGCAACCACACCATGATTCCTGAGTACCAGCACCTAAAATAGAATGCCCACAGCAATCACTTGAAATAACTGGCATAGCTCACACTGTTTTCATCAACAGCAGCAGCAACAAAAATAGCTCTTCAGACAAACTCTATGACATACCTTACAACTTGGCCCCAGAACTTTCTGCAGCTGAATTCTCTCCTCCTGTTCTTCAAGTGACCCTTGGTAGTCATAATAGGCAACATCTCCCAGAATAAGAGACTCTTGAGAAATGGGAAGGATCCCACATTTCATGGAGGATACCTATTTGGTTTGGCCCATACCAAGATAACACATTTCGTTACTACATACATTTTCATAGGAACCTGATTGTCTGGTCAGGTCAGGAAAGCACTGGCCTATTCACTGTGTTCACCATTGCAGCCCACTTTCCACTTTATTCACTTCCCACTTTGTTTCTTACACACACACACACACACACACACACACACACAGGACTTAGGGAATACAACTCAACTTAAATGCTGTGTCAAATATTATGAAAGAAGTTTTGCTCTAAAAAACTCAATGACCCAATTTTCAAACTGGTTAGTTTTAAAATCTAAATGCTATTTCTCCAGTTGTTTCCTAGAATGGTAGCATTTGGTCCCAAGGGCCTTTCACTTTCTGGTTATGCAGATTATTATATCAAATATGATTTTCAAAAGCAGATAGTAAAGCATCCTGTTGAGAAAGCCACAAAAATAATACATCTTCTAGAGTCACTGTCAGTTTTGGCCTTTCATTGACTTACAGCTGCTGTTGCAAGGGTATGGATGTGTATCACACACTTAACATCAGGACGTGTTGAATAGATCGCAGCATGGGGACTGAATCCTGTATGGTCAATTTTCAAATTGGTACTTCCCTGGTCAACCACTTCTCCTATTATATTGACTTTTACCTGGAAAAAATCAGAAAAACATTTAACTGGTACATATGTATCAAAGTTTGTGTTTCACAAGCTAAACCGGGGGTAGCAAACCTTTTTGTAAAAGGCCAGATAGTAAACATTTTGGACTTCGTGGGCCTCTGCTGCAATTATTCAAATCTGCAGCTGCAGTACAAAAGCAGCCATAAACAATCTGTAAGTTAGCAGGTACAGCTTTGTTCCCATAAAACTTTATTTATAAAACAGGTGCAACAAAACTTAGTACTTGGCAAGAAGTAGTTTCCAAGAAACTGAGAAACTTAAGCTCTTCATTGGAGGTCTGAACAAGTCTGGCATGTATAGAATTGGTTAGAAAACTTCTATTTGCTAACATTAGAGCAAGCACCCAGAACCAAGGTAGCTCCTGTCACTCTGTAAGCTGGTGACAGTGGCTAGGAGTACAATCATGGAAAAGATAAAATACTAAGAAGGTCAGATCCTATATTCTTACCAACTGAACTTTGTTTAAATCTAGCTATGAACATTGTGTGTGTGTGTGTGTGTGTGTGTGTTTAAGATGGAGTCTTGCCCTGTCGCCCAGGCTGGAGTGCAACGGTGTGTTCTTGGCTCACTGCATCCTCTGCCTCGTGGGTTCAAGCGATTCTCCTGCCTCAGCCTCCCGAGTAGCTGGGATTACAGGCGTGTGCCACCACACCCAGCTAATTTTTTCTATCTTTAGTAGAAATGGGGTTTCACCATGTTGGCCAGACTGGTCTTGAACTTCTGACCTCGTGATCCACCTGCCTCAGCCTCCCAAGTGCTGGGATTACAGGTGTGAGCCACCGCGCCTGGCCGTGTGTGTGTGTATGTTTTTTTTAAGACAAATTTCTGAGTGTATAGGGTGGGAAAAAAAATCAAGATTCCCTTCAAAACATAGAAAACTGGTAAGACCAACTCATTTATTAGTCTCTTTAATTACACTACTCTCTAAAACTTTTCTTTAAAACAACAACATAGTTCAAATTCCCTTCACTGTTCACTAGTAAATGTTTTTCCATCCATACCTTCTTATTCTGTCCTGTACTAAAAGCTAAAAACTGTCAGAAAAGCAGAAGAAAGCTCAGAAAAAGCAACACAGGAATGGAAAATTATACCAAATTGGAGGCTGTAGCTTCAGAAAAAGATAGGCCTCTGGGAATTATTATAATGTGGTCTTGCTCCTTACTTATTCTTACCTGGAAAAAAAAAAACCAACAACAGGGAATTAGTATGAAGTGGTCTATATTTTGCAGTGGAAACATGACTACAAATATATTTACAATGACTAATTGTGAGAGATCAGGAAAAAAAAACCCAACAAAGCAAAAATTAAAGGTCTACAACATGAAACTCCTAAAGTTTCCCTGAAGTACTTGCTTAAAAATTCTGACTTTAATTTCTTATTTACTGGACTTATAAAAGTGCTATTTTGGGGCTCTAAGATTATTTAGGGTCAGCTATGTTCATGGAAAATAAATGCTAATATTATTCAAGCCAATATGGCAATGATTATAACCTTACTTTATAACTTGGAAGTTAAGGCAAAATGGGCAAAGGAAAGCAAACAGTATCTCCTCCTAGGAAGGAATTAAAATAAAGATGGAAGGTGGAAAGGAAGAAAGGTTCTCTGTGGACGCATCTACACCATTTCCATTGTACAGTATTTTAATACTCCTTTGCTTCCAAATAGCATCTTTTTCCAAGTGTGGCAAAATAAAAATATGATGGTGAATGGCAAGAATATATTTAAAAAATAAAGACCAGGGAGGAAATTTCCCTGACCTCCTCTATCTTCCTTGCCTCAAATGCTTATAAAGCCACTGATCCACTGATGCTCAGACATAATTATCATGGAGAGGGACAATTTTGACAGAAGGATTTCTTCCTGGATAGATTCTACACTTGGTCTGAACCAAAGGAACAACACAGATAGTAATGGGAGAAGAAAGGTGGGGGAACTGTAGCCTCTCCCTTGGGAATAAGGTTTAAATCAGTATTTGGCTGCGATCTAGCATACTAGGTTTAGAGAATAAGTCTGAAAACTGGACTTCCAGGTAAAGGTAAGAAAAGTATAGTTGCCAGCTAGTTGGAATTTTTTCAAAAAGGAATTGAAAGCTGAAGAACTCACTGAGATATAGGTATTTGCCAGGTGTGCCCATCCAAACAAGTCTACAAGTCTGTACAGGCTGGCAAGTTTACAGCGAGTAAGTTTTTCTCCCTTCACATATGAGGATGTATCTGCACCAGGAAGGTCATTGATAGGTGTGACCATGCCAAGACCTAAAAGAACAAAAAATGTGGAGAGAGATACAAGTCATGCAATCCCTTACCTGGAAATTAGTTGCCAGGAAGTAGCCTGCATCTGGGAGTATCCCAGCCTTATATATAATAATCTGAAATTTATCAGCCCATTCAATATTTTATTAGCTTATTCTCCTTCAGAGAGGTACACTGAGAGTAAATAAGTATCAGCTATCTTTGATTGCTTAGTAAAAGTTGCTTCATCTAGTGCTTGCTAAGGAGTGACTGTATCAAAGGCTCACACCACTGGGGAAAAATTGTTACATATATCTCCAAGGGTAAAACTGTTAAATACTGAGGTTATTGCTAGTTTTATGAAAAGACCTCAACAGAAAGCTCCTTTTCTATTATCTCTCTTGACTTTTATTCAAACACACAAAAAAATTTGAGATGGAAAATAATGCATGCAAATAGTAGTATGATTTCCGTCCTACTGAAGATCTTGAAGGTCTCTGATGATCTAATTGCCAAATTCAACTGTTACCAAGTTCAACTTTTGCTCAGTCTTCATTCTCCTTGACCTTTTTACAGCTTAACACAATTTACACTGCCTCATTCCTAGAACTCTTCTCCAGGCCCATGTGATACTATCTCAGATCTCTTGTTCCTTGTCCACCTGCTTTTCTCCAAGTTCATCTGTTCCCTTTGCCCAACTGTGGCTCTTTCCCAAAGCTCAGTCCTCCACTATGTTCTTTCTCATTTTACATTTCCCTACAAAAACATTAGAGACTCTTGAGCCTCCCTACTGTTATTTTTGTGTAGACGACTCACTCCCTGGTCTTTAGTTCTGATCAGCTCCTCCTCCCCATTTTCCAGCCTGCTTCTTTTCTTTTTTTTTTTTTTTTTTTTTTTGAGATGGAGTTTTGCCCTTGTTATCCAGGCTGGAGTGCAATGGCGTGATCTCAGTTCACCGCAACCTCCGCCTCCCGGGTTCAAAGCGATTCTCCTGCCTCAGCCTCCTGAGTAGCTGGGATTACAGGCATATGTCACCATGCCCAGCTAATTTAGTAGTTTTAGTAGAGATGGGGTTTTTCCTTGTTGGTCAGGGTGGTCTCGAACTCCTGACCTCAGATGATAGATGATCCACCCGCCTTGGCCTCCCAAAGTGGTGGGATTACAGGCCTAGGCCACTGTGCCTGGCCCCAGCCTTTTTTTTTTTTTTTTTTTTTTTTAAGAGGCAGGGTCTCACTCTGTCCCCCGGGCTGCAGTGCAGTGGTGTGATCATGGTTCACTGCAGCCTTGAACTCCTAGGCTCAAGCAATCCTTCCACCTCAGCCTCCCGAGTAGCTACGACTACAGGGCACGCTGCCACACCTGGCTAATTTTTTAATTTTTTAGTGGAGACAGGGTCTCACTATGTTGCCCAGGCTGGTCTTGAACTCCTGGCCTCCAGTGATCCTCCTGCCTTGGCCTCCCAAAGTGCTAGGATTATAGGCATAAGCCACCGTGCCCAGCCTAGCCTGCCATTTCTTACTGCCTACAACACAATAACATCAAAATTAAAAGGGTCTAAAGGTGATTTTATCTTCTCTCTCCTGGTTTTTCTTACCTTCTCTCTTCTCCTTACTTTGCTTCTAATATTGATATTACTATTCCTGTAGGCTCAAACTCTAAGTAACCTCTACCTCTTAACCTCTCCCGGGTTACCATATATAATTTGCCACCACATTCCATGACTGTTTTCTTCATAAGGTCCCTCGTTGTCCACACTTGACTTCAGCCCTTAACTCATGCCCTGCAATAAGCCTCATTCTTGTCCTTGGCTGTAGCCCCTTTCTTTGTAAATTCATTATGCATAAAGCCATTGAGTTTTCCAAAGCACTGCTTTTAACCTGAGAATATGAGCAAGAACTTTTAAAGAGAATATTTCAATGTAAAACCTTTTAATTTTGAGATGTTTTGAAGTAATTTGAATAGTTTTAATATATAAACCACACAAAATTGTATAATTTCTGACAAAATTTTAGAGTCAGTCATTAACCTGTCTCCTACTCTCCCCGTAACTTTCCAACTTTAACTTCCGCTTTTCACAACACAACGTTAAGTATTTCAGGCAACTGGTTGCTATTTCCTGACCTCCGAACAGTGGCACACGGCTTTCCTCCTGCCGTGCCTTTGCACATTCCAGTCAGCAGGCCAAGGTCTCCTGTAGCTCCTTGTTCCCGCCATGGAATCCAGGACACTTGCAGGGCAGCTTCTTTTACTATTTCTGTCTTCTCTGACTAGTCTTCCTCTTTGAGCTTTTGAGGTTTTCTCTTTGGAATCTTTTGTCAGCCCATACCCTCTTGTATGATTATTTAATCAATGTCCACGCTTTGAGTACTACTTCTCTCTGTCTATTTGCCAAATGTTTCTCCTAAGCTGACTGCATTTCCAATTGCTGCAATGTCTTGGCAATGCAAATGGAGCATGCCCAAAGTTGAACTTCCTCCATTTCCCAAGCCAAACTAGATCTCCAACTCTGGACTATTCTATTTTTGTTAATAGTACTATGAAATCTCCCAGTTCATTCTTCACACAGAAAATATAGTGGTCTTTTAAAATCATCCTTCTGCTTAAAATGGCTTCCCATCAAAGTTAGGAATAAAACCCAAACTTCTAATTCCAACTGTGATATGATTTATATCCAGCCACATTAAAATCAGATTATTTTAGAAAATAGAGACAAGCTCGGCCTGGTGCAGTGGCTCATGCCTGTAATCCCAGCACTTTGGGAGGCTGAGGTGGGCGGATCACAAGGTCAGGAGTTCGAGACCAGCCTGACCAACATGGTGAAACCCCGTCTCTACTAAAAATACAAAAAATTAGCCAGGCATGGTGGCATGCACCTGTAATCCCAGCTATTCAGGAGGCTGAGGCAGGAGAATCACTTGAGCCTGGGAGGCAGAGGTTGCAGTGAGCCGAGATCAGGCCACTGTATTTCAACCTAGGTGACAGAGCAAGACTCTTGTCTCAAAACAAACAAACACGAACAACAACAACAACAAAAAACAAAAATAGAGACAAAGTTTTCACTTTGTTGCTAGGCTGGTCTCGAACTCCTGGGCTCAAGCATTTCTCCCACCTCAGCCTCCCATGTGGCTGGGACTACTGACACATGCCACAGGTCCCAGCGCAGACCATGTCTTATATCATCTTATAATCTGTATAAAGTGTAGTAAATACCTGGTTGATATGAAAAGGTAGGAGGTTCTAACACTATGTTACTCTAAGTATTAGATGTTATAAACTTAAGAACTGAACCTGAGCAGAATATGTTGCTAGAGATGTACACTGTTCCAAAGTGGAAGTAAAATTATAATGTTTAAAACTCTGCAAAACTGACATACTGAGGGGAGGTGAAGAAAAACCCGAGAAAGAATTGGCCATGATGTAATCTGCAATCTGTTGTAATGCTAGTAATCCAGTTGGGTTGTGGCCTTTCTTCATCTGTTCTTGAATAAGGCATTCCAAGTCTTCCCGAAAGGCCTGTAATACACAAAAATAACGACTGAGCAAGCACATCTCACTTGCAGCAGAATGGCCCAAAAGTAACTTGCTCCGATACAATCAATCTTTCCCCCATCCCTCTTCTGAATAGCTTTTACCTGTACTATTTAAAAACAAATATAAAACACAAAACAATAAAACCAAAGCATTGGAAGAAGAAGCAAGAAGCTTGCTTTAAGGGGGGGGAACCACTAGGCATTCTTAATGTCAAAGAAAATGAGATATTGTAGTATCTATACTAGACAGGCACAGATACAACTCCTCTTATTAATATACAATTCAAGCACCAAGAAACTGCTGTAAAAAACGGTGACCCACTCCTTGCTTACCTGAGACAGAGTCCCCAGCCGGGCACGGTGGCTCACGCCTGTAATCCCAGCACTTTGGGAGGCCGAGGCGGGCGGATCACCTGAGGTCGGGAGTTGGAGACCAGCCTGACCAACATGGAGAAACCCGTCTCTACTAAAAATACAAAACCCAGCTACTTGGGAGGCTGAGGCAGGAGAATAGCTTGAACTTGGAAGGAGGAGGCATGCAGTGAGCCAAGATCGTGCCATTGCACTCCAGCCTGGGCAATGAGAGTGAAACTCCGTCTCAAAAAAAAAAAAAAAAGACAGAGTCCCCATGTGATTGGGGCACAACTTTGAATACAGAGTGACTCAATGGCAAAAGTTTTCACTGAGACATACTAAATCATCATTTCTATTTTATGATTTCCATGGTAATTCCTTAGCTCCATAAACTCTGAAAACAAATTAATAAGAGTTGAGTTCTAATTACTCTTCTGCAACACTGTGATACACGGCAGTTTTTTAATGGAACTTTGGGTTCCATATGTTCCTATTCTGGAGTTCTGTATCTTTTTGGGGGTGGGTTGGGGTGAGGTAGTGGCAGAAACAGTATTTATATGGATCAAAATCCTGAACATTAAGAGAATGCCCCTATTCCAGTAATCCTCAAGTTACTAATATGGTTCATCATCTGAAACTTCTCCCAGTCCTTCACATCACAAATAGTTGGTTCTGACTTTCCATCAAACCCAACTGACACTTATTTTAATAAGTTTGTCATTTGTTCTCTTGCTCATGTCTATTTCATTTTAAAGATGAAGGCTCTTGCAACGTAAGTCACTTAACCCTTGCTCTTCCATTTGAGATTGGCTACTTATGTAGCAGGATGCCCTGCCAGAAATTAAGTTCCATTTCCCCCACTTTGCCTAAGAGGGAGAAGGCAGAAAATTATTCTGGAATCGCTACCTCCAAGAAGGGTAGCTATGAATACCTGGGAGATAAATGAAAAAACCTCCTTTAGAAGAGTGAATCTCTTTTGAGTCACTGACAGTGGTCTGCCTCATGAGGGTAGGAATAAAATCTCCTGGAGTCTCTGCTTAGATGGAGCCTTTCTGAGAGAGTTTCCCAGAGGTCTAGGAAACTTTTTTTTTTTCCTCGCTCTGTTGCCCAGATTGGAGTGCAGTGGCATAATCTTAGCTCACTGCAACCTCCACCTCCTGGGTTCAAGTGATTCTTCTATCTCAGCCTCCCAAGTAGCTGGGATTATAGGTGTGCACCACCATGCCTGGCTAATTTTTGTATTTTTAGTAGAGATGGGGTTTCACCATGTTGGTGAGGTTGGTCTCAAACTCCTGTCCTCAAGTGATCCACCCGTCTTGGCTGCCCAAAGTGGTGGGATTACAGATGTGAGCCACCATGTTCCGCCAGGAACTTTTTTAAAAAAAATAATAGCATAGGAACTCATGGTGGTAAGGGGAAATGTGGTTCTAAAGGTATGAGGTGGTAGATGTTAGGACCAGTTCTGATTCAGTGTTTGCAGTGCACTTAGAACAATAATTGAGAAGTTTCCATGATGTGAACTCTAAGAACTGGGTGCTAATAGTTGTAATATTGGGTGCTCAACCATAAGGGACCATGGAACATCCTAACTGAGCTTAGCACAGGAAGATCCTTCCCTGATGCACTGTGGTGGCCTGCACAAGCATCTGGGTCAACAGTGAACCTATAGCTCCTATTGAACAGTTTAAGACTGGTTTTCAACATTCTATCATGGGGAAGGGAAGTACAATGGCAGTGGTGGGCTGAACAGACTCTAGTGTGTCTCCCTCACATACATATATACAGATGCATGATTACACGACCCACACCCATCTTGGATATGGAGGCCACTGATGAAGCTAGTCAGTGTAAGTCACTAAAGTTCTGGAAGAATTCAAAGAAAAGCAGAAATTCCAAGAGAAAGATGGTGTACTTTCTGCTAATAAGGCAAGTGGATATTTGAGTGATTAATTTTTAAAAATACTCATTGTGACCACATTTGAATCCTAAGTTCATGGAGCAGTTTACGCAAGTTAAATATGGCTTTTCTTTTTACAAATTCAAGGCTTTTTAAGTATAAATCATTCACATAATATAAGTTGAAAAACATCTGGTTCTACTGACTGTATCTAGTTCATTTAAATATACAATTTAAATCAGAAAAACTGTCCTGTAAAATATCCTCTACAAAGACATACTTCATTTATCAGAAAACTTCATTAGGGAGTTTTCTTGTTCATCCAAGACCCTGTGAAGATAAGATGGCTAAGAGCTGTATACAAGATAGATGGACACCTTCATACAGATAAGTAACGTAACTATTTTACCATGCTTAAGGCTGAAAGGAAAAAAATCTTCCAGATATCCTCATTTATCTTTAAAGTACAGAAAACTTCTGGACACATGGCAACAGGCCAGTCTGCTCTTCTGGAACTCTATCTTCCCTTCAGAACTAAACTATTTAAATTTTTCTCAGTTCAAAGTAGTTATAACCAATATTCTTTGATTCAGTTTTAAAAACCCAAAATTAATGATACCTACTATGTGTATCACTCATTACATATATTACAATAGCTTTGAAAAGTAGGTATTATCTATTTTATTAAATGTCTTGCACCTTTCTTCCAGGAAAAATTTAAGGCAACTTCTATAGATTAAAATGCTACAAAAATACATATAGGTAAGAAAAATAAAGCTGAAGAGAGAATAAGCATAAGGAGGGTAGATGGAGCCAGGAATGAGGTTAAGATACAAAGTGAATGCCATAAAATTGTATGCATTTGCTAGAGATGGAACAAATTTTATCTCAACTCTGGCAGCCAACACAAATTAAGACAGCCTGCTCAGTGTACTGATTCACAATAGTTTTTAGATTAAAAAAAAAAAAACAAAAAAACAACCAAGTGCTCAAGAGAATCACAACTATTTATAAAACTGGTGAGAAATTTCTACTGGGTGGTATGAGAAAGTTAAAAAAGAAAGGTTGAAAACTTGTTCATGGACATACAGCTAGTAAATGAGAGAGGCAAGGACACAGGTCCAATGCTCTTTTTACATTAGTGAAGAAATGCTTTCTTCATTACTATATATCCCACAATATGTGAGTACCATTCTAAAACCTTTGGGATAGCTATGGTGTCATAGAGGCACGTATAAGCCCTTCTGAAATCAAATTAAAAATAAGAGGGAAAATACGAATGTCTCCTTCAAAGCTGACGAATAGCTTCTATGCAGTACAGGTTAAAAAAAAAAAACAATTTTCAAAGTATATGAAATCTCCCCAGCCTTTTTTACAGTTCACAGTGCTTCAACAGATAAGAATTCTTCCAGTGCAAAAAAGGTTTAATATGTTGTCATGAACATTTATAACTCATTTTTACATGTTTCAAATGTTTCTGAAATATTGTTCAGATAATTACCTAAGTCTTACAACAGTAAGTGTAAAAATTACTAATATAAGACTAATATAAAAAATGACTAATATAATTACTAATTTCAGCTGATTTTTAAAATTTATCAGTAAATTTATTGAGCTTTCATTAAAATATTAGATAAAAATTTTATTTATCTTTGAGATGGGTAATCATATTTTTACTAAAGTTCAATGTTAGTAATCCTTTATAGTTGATTCATTTGAGTCTCACCACAAAGCCCTGAGATAGGCAATGACTTGCTTGAGGTTACAAAGCTAATAAGTAAATGGAATAAAGATTGAAATCTGGAACCCTCAACTGGGCACAGGATCTTTTCCTAATTTTAATCAGAGTTGGGTTGTAGCAGGCATGTTGTGATCTGAAATGTTGAGTAAACCTCTTAGGCTAGATTAGAGCATTAGATTGCAATGGTAGATAAAGCAAAAATACATATATATAGTGGCAGATTATGGTGATCCTGGAATACCAGGTTAAGTACTTGCCCTCTTGTAGCTAAGAATTCATCAAAGCATAATGAGAAACTTAATTTCTAATCACGGTGGTGAGGCCACATACTGTGCTTGTCAGATTAGCCAACAGTTCCCTGGAGTTTCCACTAAAGAAGAGTTGGGTTAGAAGATCAAACAACATATACACAAAACCATGGCATAAACTATGTCTTCCTTCTCAGATACAGAAGAGCATAGAAGAGGAGGTAGTGGTAGTTGTTAAATTTTGTGAAGATGAATAAACCAGAATGCCATCAGGGTGACAGATTCAAGACCTTCAAAAACCAAAATATAGTCTAAGGAATTAAAATCTTCAAAGTGTTGCCACAAAAGCATAACGTACTTCAAATTAGCAATAAATATATAATTTCCAAAAAATAGTTGCCTACTACGTGCTACATGCTGTACTGCATGCTCTTATTTTAATTGTCACAACCGTGTAAGGTATTTTCCCCATTTTACCAACAAGGAAACTGAAGCTGAAGTTCAATGAGCTTCCTAATGTCACATAGCTAGTAAGTGGTAGGCAAAGCAAAATTTGAACCCAGATCCGAAACAAACACTTTCATTAAAAAATTGTGTAAACAAAATGGGCAATGACGAGAAAATGTACCGACTCCTAACCTAGGTCAAAATGGCTTGGTACTGCAAAATTCCCATAGTCTGCTGCTATGTAATTTTTTCGCCATTACTACCTCATGCTTTAGCCTATGAGGTTCATGCAGCATTCTCTGATCGCAACTTGCACTTCTCGAGCCCTGCTGGATCTCCTTCGTCCAATGGAAGTATTGACTTCCACTGTTCTTCTTCCTAATGAATTCTTTCCTTTATTCAACACATCATAAATGCTACCTTCTCCTTGAAGTTACCTAATCATCCAAGTTAGGAGGAATCTCTGTATTTCTTCTCTTCTGCACTTCACTGTGAATGTTTCCCCATACTATACTTAGGGTACCTATTGTATGACTGTGATTGTTTAACTATTTTCCTACTCTGCTATACCATATTATCTGAGGACTGAAACTGTGTCTGTCACATTTCTAGATTCTCCCTGAGTGTGTAGTTCGGTGCTCAATTAATACTAAGTTAGAGTTTCTTTTCATTTTCCTAGATACAAAGAAAGTGAAGAATTTTATCTCAATCTGGACTCAGTTAAGGTAGCAAAGATCCATTTCATAGGTTATTAGCTAGAAAACAGTCTTATCAGTCTATCACTTGAATGAGAAATCCTTCCTGTGTAATTAGGCCTGCCCATAATCTACTAGGTAAGATTTATTTTCTTTAAATAAGAAATTCATCATCATTGAATGTTATAAACTTTTAAAAAGCCATTTAATTCTTCAACTCAAACAAAATTCTACTCGAAAACTTAATTTGCCCCCAGAACAT
This sequence comes from Theropithecus gelada, assembly GCF_003255815.1. Classification (NCBI taxonomy): domain Eukaryota; kingdom Metazoa; phylum Chordata; class Mammalia; order Primates; family Cercopithecidae; genus Theropithecus; species Theropithecus gelada. The sequence continues at coordinate 106,766,602 of NC_037677.1, read as the reverse complement.
TATAGTTTGAACAGCTCTTCAAACACAGGTCCAAAAAGTATGGGAAAAAAATCACTAGGTGAAAAGCAAAATGTTTAAGTTAGAGACAGGGTGCCTTAAAAGCCTTATCTGAATCTCACACCCTTTTATTTTATATATCTATCAATGTCGAGGGAGTGAGGCTATAAACTTTGAATTAATAAAGTATGGACAAAAATGAACTTCTAAAAATGTCAAATATTCAGAGATTTAAGATTCACGGAGGCTAAGAATACACTTTAAGTACTCATATATTCCAGAATACTATAATCCAAAAGTAGAATTCACTTGAGGTGTCACATTTTAAGGCTCTGTATCTGGTCAGAACTTTCAGGAGAAAGTGGCAGGAGATAAAATATTTAAGTCACAGAAAAGAGAACCAATTTGAGTTTTTAAGAAAACCTCACCTGATAAAATTATTTCAATTAATGCTAAAAAAAAAAAACCTCCATGTTGGCTGATTTATCAGTAATGTCTAACTTACACTCAGATAATAACACTGATAAATATTGGAGACATCAGAGATGAATTTTAAATATCCACATCTGGATGTTTTACCTCAAAATTACTAGAGAGGAAAATTGGGGCAAAAAGTTAAAAAAAAAAAAAAAAAAAAAAAAAAAAAAACGATTTACAGATTTGCTGCTCCCAAGGCACCCTATAATTATGTTATTAGAGCTCTCCTAAAGCAGAATTAGGAGCATAACAAACTTAGTTAGAATTCCTCCATTAAGAAATATACTCATTTGGAACTAGAATACCACTGGCCCTGCTGAAAGGAGAAAAAACAAATAAACCATATTTTCTTCTGGATGGTCTTTCTCCTATATCTAAGTCTTAATTAACATGAAGTTAAAGGTTAGAATATTTTTCTTGAAGCTGTGTACAACAGAAATGTAAATAAAGAATATTTGCATCTTAAACTTCTCAACTGACCACAGATCATGGTGACTTTTGACCAATTATTTGAATTAAGGAACACTGTTAACACTCAGGCCTTACTTCCAGTGATATCCTAAAATGTATATGGCTTTGATGTTTCTCCTTGCATCAAAATAAGCTTGCAGCAGTATGCATTGCCCTGTTATTAAAAACTATTAGTATGTCATGTGCCCAGGCTACCACCACATACACTCCTGTTATTTTTCAGAGTAACACTGCACATTTGTGTCAACCAGTCTAAACTGCTTCTCATGGTGGTAAGGCTTACGAAGCCCAGCAACTGTTTTCCTTATTAAGCAGTCAAGTTCAGTAGGAGATTGTTGGACAATATTCAAATGTTTAATGTTTCAAAGCCCACCCAGCTATTCACTATCCGTTTATCCATGCATTCAGAATTTAATAACTATCTCTTGTGTTCAATGTGCTATTGCTTAGTTTTTCAACTTATATGCTTCTTTAACTTTGAAAAGGCATCGCTTAATTCCAAGAGTTTGTCCTGGACACTTCATTTTGAGAAAAGGGGATAAATTACAACTTAAGGTCTCCACAGACGTTATATACGAGTACAGCGGACACAGAGAACTTGTGGATTCTCTACTGCAACAAAATTTCAAGCCAAATTAATTTACCAAGTGGTATTTGATTTCTAAGATAAATATTTTATTTAAAAATTTAAATATGATAAAAAGGTTGTGAAATTCCTAGAAATAAGTAATACCTGAGGGCCAGAATAAGAAAAATTGTTATTTTCTCAGCTCAAGGCAAAAAGGGGTGATTTTTGTCATCCAAATTTACATTTACACCAAAATGTCTTGTGATTATAAACTCTTCTAGGTTGTGTTGAATTAACTTGAGCTTTGAAGATAAGATGATATAAAAACATATAGGCAGAATTTGTTGTCACTGAATGCTATGAGTTGTACAGCCTAGTGATTACAGGTGTGAGCTTTGGAGTTTAAATTCTGACCACATCATTTAACTAAGCTGTAAAACTTCAGCAAGTTATTTAATGTCTCTAAGTTTCAGTTTACGCATCTGTAACCTAGGCATCTTAATACTTCTTTAACTGAATTGCTTTGAGGATTAAAGACACATAATAGGTGCTTGGCACATAGTAAGTGTTTAATAAAAAAATTTATACTTTGCTTTTATTAATTTCTCTCCTGATTTCCCTTCTACCTAAATTAACCGAGAATTTTAAATAGAAGGTGTACAAATTTGTCGCTTACAAACATGAATTAGTAAAATCTGATTTTAATCTTTATTGGTTATGGATTTTGTCTAACAGAGTGAATCCCAATATTTACAGGAGACTCACAAAATTTTTAAAAGAATTGTATCAGCAGAAACACTGTAAGCTTGGGCTGAAAGGAACAAAGACAGTATAAAAGGAAAAGGGGCCTTTGGACCCCTAAAACTTCTGTAAGAAGAAAGCAGATTAAGAAAAACACAAAGTGGCAAACACAGGTTACCTTTCAAGAAAAAGGAGGATGATTTAGACAGTGGAACCAAGAACCTAGTGGTCAGAGCCAAGCACCAGGGAGGTTCAGTCCTGGTAAACAGCAGGACTGAGTCCTAATCAAAAAACTTCCAAATATTTGTCCAGATGGATTTACAATTGCTTTGGACCAGTGACTCCTTTGTATCTCCCAATTTTCTCCTTTTTGAAGAGGAATGTCTATAGCAGCTATCTTATGCCCTCTCCTGCCACTGGGGAGCAGATAACATGAATCTTTATTTCACAGATCAATAGATTGACAGGACCTGTACTTAAGGTTCTACACCCTGAGGAGGATCCTCTGCAGCTGGACCACATTTAGATGAGATTCTAGATTCAAGCTAATGTTGGAGTGGGATAAGACTTTTTAGGAGGTGCTAGGAGAAGATGAGTGTATTTTGCATGTAGGAGGAAGAAAAATAAATTGTAGCGGAAGGACTGCAGCTCCTTTAAAATAAATTGTGACCTGCCAGGCATGGTGGCACATTCCTGTAGTTCCAGCTACTCAAGAGGCTGAGTGAGGCAAGAGGATTGCTTGAGCACAGGATTTTGTGTGCTATGATTGTGCCTGTTAACAGCCACTGTGCACTAGCCTGAGCAACAAAGTAAGACCCTGTCTCTAAATAGTAACCAGAGAGTAGACAATTCTCTCCTCAAAAGATGGAGCTTAATTTCTCTCCCCTGGAGCATAGGGAGAATTAAATGACTCACTTCTAACTAATAAATATGGTAGAAGTGATAGTGTGTGATGTCTGAGATTAGTTCTAAAGCAGCACTGCAGGCTGCTCTCTCTTGGATCCTTGCTCTGGGGAAGAACACTCAAGCAGCTTTAGAAAAGGTCCACATGGCAAGGAATGGTGGTCTTTTGCCAACAGCATGTGAGTGATCCATCTTCAGAGTGGATACTCCAGCCCCAGTAAAGCCTTCAAATGACAGCAGCCCTGGCTAACATATTGACTGCAACTTCATCAGAGAACTTGAGCCAGCTAAACTGCTCCTAAACTTCTGACCCACAGAAATGGTGAGATAATGAATGCTTGCTTTAAGCTGCTAAATTCTGGAATACTCTGTTATTTTAGCAGTAGATAACTAACACAAGCCACCAAGCATCATTTCCCTTGGTGAAGTTTCTGTTGCATTAAAAGAAACTTAAAAATCACTGTCCTAAAATATGGCAGGAAGACAAAATGTATATACTTTCCTAAGTCTTTCACAAAGAAGATTTTAAATTCATTAGCCAAGATCTAGGAAAAAAAATATCAACTTTTAATTATTTTAAATCTCAGCCTTCTTTGTTCGTCTCTGGGCAGAAAATGATCACTCTTGTTAAGTGAATAAGGAAATGATAAACTATGTGTTTGCCCTTTCACAGTATTTCATCAAGTTCCCCAAGGCATAAGTAAAATTGTTACTTTTAGGTCAATTTACAGATAGAAATACTAAGTATAAAAAATTAATCTACTTAACATTATGCGCCTTTAGTGTAATGGGTAAACTATAAGACAAAAACCCTGGCATAAAAATGGAGTTTAGTACTTTTTTTCATTTAAACTCTACAGTTAGAATTCAGTGGTCCTCTTTGAGATACTTCCTAAAGAAATCTCAATATTTAACAACTTTAACCAAAACTGAAACTTCATTTCATTCTTTCAGTTACTATACGCTATCTGTTACTACAATCATTTTACAATCATTTGGTTGATAAGTTCTTTAAAAAAATTTTTTGAGACAGAGTCTTGCTCTGTCATCCAGGCTGGAGTGCCGTGGTGTGATCACAGCTCATTGTAGCCTTGATTTACTGGGCTCAAGTAATCCTTTCACCTCCTAAGTATGAGACACAGACTCACACCACCACACTCAACTAATTTTTTAATTTCTTGCAGAGACCGGGTCTCACTACGTTGCCCAGGCTCGTCTCAAACTCCTGGGCTCAAGCAATCCTCTCACCTTGGCATCCTAAAGTGCTGGGATTACAACAGGCATGAGCCACCATTTCCAGTCTAGTAAGGTAGTTCTTAAAAATGGGGTTTCTTCAGAGAAGGAAACAAATCTATTTTGATCTAAATAATTAATGTGCTCTTCAAGTCTTTATAAACCTAGATGCTCAAGTTTGCATAAAGTAAGGCACTGAACATTTACTCTCTCATCATGACTTTTCTGATGAATCTTCCCATTTGGAAAGAGTTTCTTTAAAGTGGGCACTATAAAAAAAATAAAATTACACAAAGTTTACATTGTTCTTATAACTTGTACTTCTATGCTTTCACCAAGGCCACTGATATGGGAGAATTAATTACTCAGAGTTGAATTCCCCTTTGGTTCTGGGCTCACCTCTATGATTAAATTCACAAGGACATAACAAAAATGATTTACCAGGGCTACTTCAGGCAGCTCTATGCCTTGGTGCTAACTTTGACACCCAAGTTGGAAACCTAATATAGCCCTAACCTAGGCATCATGTGTCTGTGTGTTGAACTCTGTCTTAGGGGTGCATGATCTTCATTATGCATAAAGTTACGAATTCACTTTGCATTTTAAATCAAGCTGTTCTCTCATTTTCCATAATGTATTAATACATTTCCACTAAGGTTTTGTAAGAAAACAGATCACTTGAATATGATTCACAAAGTCTGAGTATTGCTGTGCAGACAGGATTTTCGGCTTGAGTTGAATTTTTTTTTTTTTTTTTGAGACAAGGTCTCACTCTGTGGTCCAGGGTGGAATGCAGTGGCATGATCATGGCTCACTGCAGCCTTGACCTTTTGGGCTCAAGTGATCTTCCTGCCTCAGCCTCCCAGGAGTAGCTGGGACTACATGTGCACACCACTACACCCAGTTAATTTTTAAATTTTTTTGTAAAGAGAAGGATTCACTATACTGCCTAGGCTGGTTTCAAACTCCTGTGCTCAAGTGATTCTCCTGCCTTGGCTTCCCAAAGTGCTGGGATTACACATGTGAGCCACTGAGCCTGGCCTATAATCCACTTTTAATTTAGTTAATTTAGTGTGTATGCACATATGCCTGCAGTAGGCATATGTAATATTAGGCTGCCAAATCACAGACTTCCTCAAAAACCTTAAGTCTTATGCTGCTCTGAGTGTCAAGGTATCCAAAGGAAGAAGAAAATAGTGCATGGGATATACCTAACTTATTTATTGGTCCCTATGACTTGAGTCATGCCTTTCTTCTCTTTACATATTCAGTCTGAATTGGGTGTCCCTGAATTAAGTAAAATCATTTATCCTCCTTTAATAAAGTGCTATACCCAGAAAACACAAAATTTAAACCACCAAACACAATACTAGTTTGTTGTTAAGGCTCTGCAAATCAAATACACAAATTAGATGTCCATTTCTCCTTTGAAAGACTGGAAGCAACTGGTCGCCACTCTCCTCCACCCCTCTTTTAACCTGAGGGTAGTTTCAGAAACCTTCTACCTTATTATACTAATATTTCTAAAGAGGGAGAAAAATTACAGCCTTCTAATTCAACTCACAGGACTTTGCAGGATCTGAGTAACTCGTTTCCTCTGCTCCATCATGTTGAAGTCTTGTCGTAGATCAGGAGACATATTCCTCTCCCTAATGTATTCTGGGTCATTTTCATTGATGCGGTCAAAATATCTCTCTTTGTGAGGAATGCTGGGAGGAGGGGGAGTGGTAATCACGCCTTGGCTGGCATCTGAGCTCATGTTTTAAGTCTGTGGATTACTCTTGTTATCTGCATTAATAAACACAAAGAAGGACATTCATGATAAATTCATTAAATTCAAAATTTACATGGGTGAAGCAGAACTTTTACATTTTGCCCTCAGAGTAACAGGTGCAACTTTGAAAAGTAGCTTCTCAAAAATATTAGAACAATTTTTTATTCTTATAAAAAGATCTTAGGGCCAGGCGCGGTGGCTCAAGCCTGTAATCCCAGCACTTTGGGAGGCTGAGACGGGTGGATCACGAGGTCAGGAGATCGAGACCATCCTGGCTAACACGGTGAAACCCCGTCTCTACTAAAAAATACAAAAAACTAGCTGGGCGAGGTGGCGGGTGCCTGTAGTCCCAGCTACTCGGGAGGCTGAGGCAGGAGAACGGAGTGAACCTGGGAGGCGGAGCTTGCAGTGAGCTGAGATCCGGCCACTGCACTCCAGCCTGGGTGGCAGAGCGAGACTCCGTCTCAAAAAAAAAAAAAAAAAAGATCTTAGATTATAATGCTGGATTGGAAATTGATACTTTCAGAGCTAACAGAAACTTATGGTTCAATCATGTTAATGTCATCAACTGTGTGGTTTTTTTTTTTTCTTTTTTGAGATGGAGTCTCACTCTGTCACCCAAGCTGGAGTGCAGTGATGTGATCTCTGCTCACTGCAACCTGTGCCTCCTGGGTTCAAGAGATTCTCCTGCCTCAGCCTCCCGAGTAGTTGGGGCTATAGGCGTGTGCCACCACGCCCAGCTAATTTTTGAATTTTTTTTAGTAGAGAAGGGGTTTCACCATATTGACCATGCTGCTCTCGAACTCCTGACCTTGTGATCTGCCCACCTCAGCCTCCCAAAGTGTTGGGATTACAGGCATGAGCCACTGTGCCCAGCTGCGCTGAAGTGATCCTCCTGCCTTGGCCTCCCAAAGCGATAAGATTACAGGGCATGAGCTTCTGTGCCTAGTCCCCAACTCTTATTTTTAATACCACATATGCAAAGGCATACTTTCTAAGTATTTCAGAGTAATAGGAACTAGTACAAACCAGTATGAATTACATTGAGAAAAAAACAGTCTTCAATAACAGTCTTTGAAAATGCTTCAAAGAATAAATTTTTAAAAAGTAGTTATAAAACTTGTGAACACTAAGGGTTTCCCTCTGATGTAGCCTTTGGCCATGCACATTAGAAACAAAGTATCATGTTGGGAGCCGTGGTGGCCCAGGCCGGTTGCCCTGGCACTCTGGGAGGCGAGGCTACACATTTGAAGCCAACCTGGTCAACACTGATTAAAAAAAAAAAAAAAAAAAGAAACAAAGTATCATGTATATACAAAATTCTAGTTTTAAAAATTTTATGCAAATATTTATGCAACAACTATTCAACATGCATATTTAAAAAACATTAGGTTCAAGATACAAATAGATGAAATACTCCAGAATGGTGGCTTTCAAACATTTGTTTTTTTTTTTTTTTTTTTTTTTTTTTTTTTTTTGAGATGGAGTCTGGCTGTGTCGCCCAGGCTGGAGTGCAGTGGCCGGATCTCAGCTCACTGCAAGCTCCGCCTCCCGGGTTCACACCATCCTCCTGCCTCAGCCTCCCGAGTAGCTGGGACTACAGGCGCCCGCCACCTCGCCCGGCTAATTTTTTGTATCTTTTTAGTAGAGCCAGGGTTTCACCGTGTTAGCCAGGATGGTCTCGATCTCCTGACCTCGTGATCCGCCCGTCTCGGCCTCCCAAAGTGCTGGGATTACAGGCTTGAGCCACCGCGCCCGGCCTCAAACATTTGATATTGTATTCACACACAAATATATAAGATACATAACTGAAATAATGACATACTTCCCCTTACTATGTGGTACATTCCAATATTTTCTATTTTAATCTATTTCATTTTAATAAACGCTAGTCAAATGGATTCATGATCCACTAATGGGTTATGACCCACAGCTTGAAAAACAATGCCCTAGAAGTTATGGTCAGGTAGGAAACGGAAGGGAGAAGGGGTAGGAAATGCTAATTGAGAATGAATATATGCCAGAGAGGAGAGTAAGACTGGTTTTTTTGAAGAAATATTGTAGCTTATTACATATTTCTTTACGTGTTAATATTTTTAAAATAGTACTCTTACAGTAAATCACATTTTTGCAATTTTTTTTTTTTAAATAGAGTTTAGGCTAGGCATGGTGGCTCATGCTTATAATCCCAGCATTTTGGGAGACTGAGGTGGGAGGATCACTTGAGCCCAGGAGTTCCAGATCAGCCTGGGCAACACAGTGAAACTCTGTCTCTACAAAATAAATTAAAAAAAAAAAAACCGTATGTGTTGGCAGGCACCTGTAGTCCTATAGTCCTAGCTACTCAGGAGGTGGAGGTGGGAGGATTCCTTGAGCCCAGGAGGTTGAGGCTGCAGTGAGCCATGATCACACCACTGCATTCCAATCTGGGCGATGGGTGAGGCAAAAAAGTTTCTGTATTCAGGTCGGGCAGTGGCTCATGCCCATAATCCCAGCACTGTGGGAGGCCAAGGCGGGCAGATCACGAGGTCAGGAGTTCGAGACTAGCCTGGCCAACATAGTGAAAGACTGCATTTACTAAAAATACAAAAAATTAGTCGGGCGTGGTGGCAGGTGCCTGTAATCCCAGCTACTTGGGAGGCTAAGCCAGGAGAATCGCTTGAACCCGGGAGGTGGAAGTTGCAGTGAGCTGAGATCATGCCACTACACTCCAGCCTGGGTGACAGAGTGAGACTCCATCTCAAAAAAAAAAAAAAAAAAAAAAAATTCTGTATTCATGCAAAAAGTTTACAATTTGCTTTAAGAAATATGGGTGTTAAAAGAACTTTAGCCAGTCACAGATAAAATGTTACAATTATCTGCTTAGTTTAGATAGAAGGCTTTGCAAATAGCACAATGTCTACCCATTTAAAACACATCAATGTCAGCACTGCAGAAAGATAAAAACATTTTCAAGCTCTCTGAGGATATTACAAAGGACTGTTTATGACTCTATGAATTACATACCTAAAAGCACATTTTTGGGGGAGGATTTTTGAAAATAAGCACCTATTAAACAGATACTCTAAACACAGAGCCACTTAAAGATACTGCCAATGATTACATTTCTATCCAGTCCCTCAACCATCCAACCCCTAGGATTATTATTCACAGGTAAGAATATTTCTGCAATGTTTCAGTATATTCAACCATTTCAAAGCAGAACTGCAGAAGACTATGTTACTCTGAATCAAATCAATTGACTGCGCCTTAAATTGAGGATCATTCTACAAAACTGGCCAGTACTCTTCAATCATGTCAAGGCTGGGCGCGGTGGCTCACGCCTGTAATCCCAGCACTTTGGGAGGCCAAGGCGGGCGGATCACGAGGTCAGGAGATCGAGACCATCCTGGCTAACACAGTGAAACCCCATCTCTACTAAAAATACAAAAAAAATTAGCTGGGCGTGGTGGCGGGCGCCTGTAGTCCCAGCTACTCGGGAGGCTGAGGCAGAAGAGCGTGAACCCGGGAGGCGGAGCTTGCAGTGAGCCGAGATCGTGCCACTGCACTCCAGCCTGGGCGACAGAGTGAGACTCTGTCTCAAAAAAAAAAAAAAAAAAAAAAAAAAAAAAAAAAAAAAAAAAAAAAAACCAAAAGAAAAGAAAAAAAAAGAAAAATAAAGACTAAGGAACTGCTCCAGATTAAAAAAGACAAAGGAGACTAAGACGTGACAATTAAAGGCAACATGTAATCTTGGATCAGATCCTAGACCAGGAAAAGGCCATTAGTAGACAATTGGTGAAATTTAAATAGAATCTGTAAATTTGATAATAGTATTTACATCAATGTTAATTTCCTGAAACTGATAATTACAACGTGGTTATGGAAGATATTATCATTTAGGGAATCTGGGTAAAGGACAAACAGGAATTCTTTCACTATTTTTGCCAACTCTTTTGTAAGTCTGAAATGATTTCAAAACAAAGCAAAAAAAAATCCAAAACATATACCTAAACATTAATCCAATATAAAACAAATAGAATCTCAACACAAAAGAAAATATTTATACCACAATTTTTAGGGCCCTCCTGAATTTTATAGTACAGCATGTTCTTTCCTTACCAAAGAATTTTTTTTGTTTTTTTTTTTTTGGAGACGGAGTCTCGCTCTGTCGTCCAGGCTGGAGTGCAGTGGCCGGATCTCAGTTCACTGCAAGCTCCGCCGCCCGGGTTTACGCCATTCTCCTGCCTCAGTCTCCCTAGTAGCTGGGACTACAGGCACCCGCCACCTCGCCCGGCTAGTTTTTTGTATTTTTTAGTAGAGATGGGGTTTCACTGTGTTAGCCAGGATGGTCTCGATCTCCTGACCTCGTGATCTGCCCGTCTCGGCCTCCCAGCGATTACTGACTGGGATTATAGCCTGTAGTCCCAGCTATTTGGGAGGCTGAGGCAGGAGAATGGCGTGGACCCGGGAGACGGAGGTTGCAGTGAGCCCAGATCGCACCACTGCACTCCAGCCTGGACGACAGAGCCAGAGACTGTCCAAAAAAAAAAAAAAAGAATATTATACAAATGAAAATATGCAATATAGAAAACCTTTGGGGATTGGCTTTTTTCACTCAGCATCACTTACTGAAGATTTACAGAGGCTGTCGTATCAATAATTTGTTCCTTTTCACTGTTGAATGCTATTCTATGGTATGGCTGTATCATTTGTTTAATCATTTGCCCACTGAAAGACTACTGGTTAGTTATTTCCAGTATTTGACTATTATATAATTATAGCATATTTTTTCATTAATAGCAAAAAGTAGAAACAACCCAAACATCAACTGATAAACACAAAGTATTTTGTCATATGGTAATCCAGAAAGTGGAATATTACATAGCAATAAAAGGAAATGGAATACTGATATGTGCTTTGACATGTATGAACCTTGAAACATTGTAAGTGAAAGAAGCTAGTCACCAAGGACCACATATTGTATGACTCCATTTATATGAAATGTTTAGAAGAGGCAAACCTATAGAGGTAGAAAACAGATTAGTAGCTGCCTAGCGCTATAGGAAAATGAACATGTTCTAAAATTATTGTGGTGATAGTTGTACAACTCTGTGACTATATTAAAAACTACTGAATTATATACTTTATATGGGCAAATTGCATGGTATGTGAATTATCTCCATAAAATGGTTATTTTAAAAATCCAACCTGAGAAGCCACTGACCACCTTGTAAGCTTGGGAATGGGGACTATCTTGTAAGTCCTCACAGTGGAAGAGAACTCCATAAATGGGGGCTGAATTAAGTTACTTTACTATATCACAACTCCTTCCAAATAAATCTGGTTTGCATTATTTCTAAGCTGGGAATAGTAAAAACAATCTTTTGAAAAGAAGTTACTACTTATAAAAAAAATCTTTCCAAACTTAAAATTCTTGGCAGTTTGAACAGCTTTCTCTAGAATAAGCAAAGAGATGGTTGTACTTTCAAGTACTAGACCTATTGTTTCACACTTAAAAGAATAATCAAAGATATGCCAAGACCTCAAAGCAGCATATTTGGTTAAAAAACAAAACAACAAATGCTATTTTAGTTTTTCTTGATGAAAGTTACTATGAAATTGTAAAGTTATTTGAAGTTCTAGAAAACAACTTAGACCCTACACAAACTATGATAAGCTACCATCCTTAGATCAACTAGTGAAATTTTCTTCATTTTAAGTTCAAAAGACATGAGCTACTTTTAAATGCTAGCCAAAATTTTATACACAACTGACATGGAAATCGACAGATCTGAAAACTTGAAGCAGACATAGATAAAAATGAAGAAAAATGGGAGAAAAAACTCAAATGAACATGGCATTGAGCAGCACTGAGTAATACAGATGGCACTAAGTGCGCAAATGGAGAAAAATTTAATTATCCCACAAAGTCCTAGGATCTTATTCCTAAAGGCTATTGATTTTATATGAGCTTCTCTTGAAATATTTCAGACTAGATTCAACGATTACTTTTTACAGAGAGGAAACTATACTCAGTGGTGTTGAGTGACTTTTCTAAAGTTACATTGTTCAAATATCATATTATAAAATCATAATAATGATGTTTATTAGCATTACCATGTCATCCAGATTGCCCCATAATCAAAATTTACTCCTTCAATGAAATTTAAGAAAGAAAACAGGCCTATCACACCATGTTTATGTATGTAAGAAGGGCTAAAACTCTAGTGCTTGTTATAGACTTAATGGTCCATTTGCCTAGCATGCACAGAAAAATAGATGTACAAGTGGGGTAGTTGTATAATGGCGGTTTATTTGACCTAAATACCAAAGGGACAAGTTTTAAGTAACTACATCATTAAATATTAAAAAGTACCCATTAACATTTTATCAATACGGTATTCCCCTCAACTGCAGTTTCATTTACCTGTGGTCAACCACTGTTCAAAAATAGGCGAGTACAGTACAATAAGATTTTGAGATAGAGGGAAAGACCACATTCATATAACTTTATATTTTTCATACATACATACACACACCCACACACCATAAAGACACTTGATATCTTTGCCAAAACATATAAATAAGATGCATAAAGACAAAGACTATTAAGAGATGGGCAGACCAAGAAGTCAATGAGGCAGGCAGATAAATGGTATAATAAAATATCATGGAACATTCCACACAACTTTGAGTTCCAAACAAAAAGGAACTACACGCAAGGTAAGGACTGTTAAATTGGCTCAAGTCCATCTGAAAAGGAGACTATGTTGGCTATTGATCAGTATCTAGGAAGTCCTAACTCTTTACCTGACAGATGACCGCTATGTCTTAATTAGAAGCTATTGACAAAATGACATTGACTGTGCTCTGGGTAATAATAAATTGTATTTAAGTTTTACTTTTGTTTCTAAAGCTAATTTAGCATCATATTAAAAGAATTGAGGGATTTATTATGAAACAAAGAAAACAGAAAAAGATTCTGTTGGGACCTAAAGAGTTAAGACAAGTATAAAACATCAACTGAATGAGTGGTAACTGAAATTGTTCTAAGATAGATACTAAATAGAAATGCATGTATATATAAACATATCTAAACTACAAAATCAGTAATTTAATGAAACATTTTAAAGCAATCACAGAATTTCAGGTACTATGCTCTGCACAGATTATCTCATTTAATATCCTTTACAACTCTGGCCAGGTGTGGTGGCTCATGCCTGTAATCCCAGCACTTTGGAAGGTCAAGGTGGGCGGATCACTTGAGGTCAGGAGTTGGAGACCAGCCTGGCAAATATGGTGAAACCCCATCTCTACTAAAAATGCAAAAATTAGCCGGGCATGGTGGCATGCATCTGCAATCCCAGCTACCCAGAGGCTGGAGCAGGAGAATTGCTTGAACCCAGGAGGTGGAGGTTGCAATAAGCCAAGATTGCACCACTACACACCAGCATGGGTGACAGAGTGAGACTCTGTGCCCCCAACCTCGAAGAAAAATCCTTCACAACTCTATGAAAAGGTGACCAGTATCCCCAACTTTATAGATAAGAAAACTGAGGATTTTTTTTCCAGTTTTAAAAACAAATTGTAGTTATTTAAAGTATACAACATAATGTTTCCCCACACCTTTTATGTTAGGTTCAGGGGGTACATGAGCAGCTCTGTTACATGGGTAAATTGTATGTCATTGGGGTTTGGTGTACAAATGATTTCATAAGCCAAGTAAGTGAGCAAAGGACCCGACAGGTAGTTTTTCCACCTTCACCTTCATCTTCTTCCTACCCTCCCCATTCAAGTAGGCCCAGTGTCTATTGTTCCCACCTTTGTGTCCATGTGTATTCAATGTTTAGTTACCATTACAGGTGAGAACATGCAGTATTTGGTTTTCTGTTCCTGTGTTAATAATGCTTAGGGTAATGGCCTCCAGCTGCATCAATGTGGCTGCAAAGGACAAGATTCCTTTTTTTTTTACTGCTGCATATTATTCCATGGTATATATGTACCAAATTTTCTTCATCCAGACTACTGTTATGGATATCTAGGTAGTTGATTCCATGTCTTTGCTATTGTGGATAATGCTGCAATGAACGTACTTGTACTTGTGTCTTTTTGGTAGAATAATTTATATTCCTTTGGGTATATACCGAGTAATGGGACTGCTGGGTCAAATGGTAGTTCTGTTTTAAATTCTGTGAGAAACCTTCACGCTGGCTGCACAGCAGTGTATAAGTGTTCCCTTTTCTCCACAACCTCGCCAACATCTGTTATTTTCTGACATTTTAGTAAGAGTCATCCTGACTGGTATGAGAAGGTATCTCCCTGTGGTTTTGATTTGCACTTCCCTGATGATTAGCAATGTTGAGTATTTTTCCATATGCGTGTTGGCTGTGTGTATGTCTTCTGAGAAGTGGAGGTTCATGTCCTTTGACTATTTTTTTATGGGGTTGTTTACCTGTTGGGTTAAGTTCTTTATAAACTCTGGATATTATATCCAGATGTATAGTTTTGGATGTACAGTTTGTAAATATTTTCTACCATTCTGCAGGTCTGTCTGTTTTCTATGTTGACAGTTTACTTTGCCGTGCAGAAGTCTAATTACGTCGTACTAGTTTTTGTTTTTTCGCAATTGCTTTTGGAGACTTCATTGTGAAATCCAGGTTTTCTCCTAGAGTTTATAGTTTTAGGTCTCACATGTAAGTCTTTGATCCATCTTGAGTTGAATTTTGTATATGGTGAAAGGAAGGGGTCCAGTTTCAATCTTCTGCATATGATGGCTAGACAATTATCCCAGCACCATTTATTGAATAGGGAATTCTTTCCCCATTGCTTGTTATTGTTGACTCTGTCAAAAATCAGACGGTTGTAGGTGTGCGGCTTTATTTCTGGGTTCTCTAACCTGTTCCATTGGTCTATGTGTCTGTTTTTGAACCAGTACCATGCTGTTTTAGTTTCTGCAGTCTTGTAGTATAAAAATTGAGGTTTAATAATTTGTCTCAGATTACCAAAGGTTCTTCACAAATAAGGAAATTCCTCATGGTTATAGATCTTGACAGGCATGGTGGAGTTAGCCAAAAAAGATGAGATGGCTCAAAGGACTATCATATCCCAGAGATATATCTAGCCATTAGATCACTGCCTTTATTTGGGGGGAGGGCGCTGAAAATATTATATCGCAATATTCAACACAAAGTGGAAATAGTAAATATTCTAAAAGTAGCAATAAAATTTGCACAAAGTCTTCCATGGCTATCAAACCTACACATGCGGAAACCTACCTACCTCTCTGGCCTATTGCCGGAATTGTCAGATTGATCCACATCATTCTTAAATTTCTGAACCTCCTTTTAGTTCTTTTGAAATGACTTCTGTTATCTTTAAAATGAGACTAAATTCTAAACCTCAACATAAAGTCCAGGAAACAATAAATCTGTAGTTGTTTAGTAAAAGTTAGGACTGAGCCTTAGTTTAAAATCCAACTTGAAGTCAAGAGAAAAAAACCCCACAACAATAACAAAATAGTAACAGCAACCCACTGCGGTACTAAATGTTCTGTACTTAATGTTTTATAAATAAAAATATGATACTAATTAATATAAACTCTTAGCAAACATGAGTTTCCCTGTGATTGTACAACTGAAACAAAGCAGTTAGATGTAGTCATAACACATACATTGTTCATACTGTAAATGCAGAACAGTAAGTAAAAAAATGTTGAGTAGGGGTTGGGCACGGTGGCTCACGCCTGTAATCCCAGCACTTTAGAAGGTCAAAGTAGGCGAACTGCCTGAGCTCAGGAGTTCAAGATAAGCCTTGGCAACATGGTGAAACCCCATCTCTACTAAAAATACAAAACATTAGCAGGGCGTGGTCATACATGCTTATAGTCCCAGCTACTCAGAGGCCGAAGCATGAGAATCGCTTGAACCCAGGAGGCGAAGGGTGCCGTGAGCTGAGATCACGCCACTGCACTCCAGCCTGGGCGACACAGCGAGACTCTGTCTGCCAAAAAAGTCAAGTAGGTGCTTGTTATGTCAACATAATCATTCAACAGGGTGACTCAAAGACTAAAGACAGAGTTGGACAATGCTGAGGATCAATCTGTATCACTAAAGTACCAATACTTGATGAAGGATATTTTATTGATCTACATTACCTGTTACAAGGAACAGTGAGGCAAACAGATTTCTTTTTTTTTTTGAGACAGAGTCTCACACCGTCACCCAGGCTGGAGTGCAGCGGCGCCATCTCGGCTCACTGCAAGCTCCACCTCCCAGGTTTACGCCATTCTTCTGCCTCAGCCTCCCGAGTATCTGGGATTACAGGCACCTGCCACCACCTCATTTTTTGTATTTTTAGTAGAGACGGGGTTTCACCATGTTAGCCAGGATGGTCTCGATCTCCTGACCTTATAATCCGCCCGCCTCAGCCTCCCAAAGTGCTGGGATCACAGGCGTGAGCCACCGCACCCAGCCTAGGCAAACAGATTTCTGTACTTGAGGTCATGGTAGGGTTTGGGAGAGGGAGAGAGACAGTTACTTGCTTAGACATTGGTAGAAGTGAAAATAACATTCATTGGCAACTTGAAACAAAAATCTTTATTAAAATGAGGTCAAATTTACCAATTACAATGGCCATACAAGGGGCAGGGTTACAAAGCTGAAAACATGTATAGAAAGTTCAGAGAAAGCATTTCTTCAAGTCCAAACTCAATCATTAATCATTATCTAACATTAACTTGACTTGTTCCCAACATAAACCATTTGGAAAAGTAAATATGAAACTGATTTTATACATATATCATATATATTATAAACATATATCATATATACATTGTGTGTGTGTACATACATACATATATATATGTATTCCTATAAAATGCGTAAAACAATCAACCACAGAAAGGCAATCCCTCAAGTATCTTACAGAATCCAAAGACACATGGCCTTGGTGCACCTTTACTCTCCTTTCTACAAAATATGATGAACATTCTATATACATTCCCTTAGTCACCATTTGTCTTCAACATGGAGTTTTGAAAAATGGTTGAGAAAACAAAAGACGGGTTCCCCACCCCACAGCCCCACCCCCTCCTTAGAGAAAGCTGACAGAGACTAGTGGATTGATTACTTGGATGTGCGTCTCAGACATTTAGTTTCTGTTGGGTTCCCTATTAGAGAAAATTTAAAAATTGAGATCCAGGAAACTGTCCAAAACTTGACAGCTCATGATAAATGAGAGGTTTTAAAAAGAGGAATCACCAGAAATTATTATTTTTAAATAAACAGTCATTGCTCTCAATTTCAGGAGATATCTTAAGTCTTTCACTCTTATTTGGTAGTCTTTCCAGGCAAAAAGTATTTTTTTTTTTAAAGAAACATCAACTCTCACATACTTTGTACTTTACTGCATACCCAACTCTACAAATCTCAGTGAATCTTTTGTAAAATGAATATTCAAATCAAATAATACAGGAAATTTAACTTCCCCAAATTTTAATCTTACATCTACCTATTTCACAAGATGAAATTAGATTTTAACTGAAGAAATGCAAATAATCCAACAAAGCTTATTATTAAAAATGAGCTGAGTCTGCAAAATAAATATGCACTGAAAACTCTAGTCTAGGAAATCGATTCGTTACCATGGACCATATTTCTGGGTTCCATTCCTAATACAGTCATTGTGACATGCCATGGTGGGGGAAAGGGAGGGATGGAAAGGCACAAAAAAATGAGACAAAATTCTTTATTTTAAAAATTGGAGGAAAATACACAAAAAAATATTAAAGAACCACAGGGTGTAAGTACCAAGAGTTCATTTTGATCTACTATTTCAGATATTCAAGCTAAAGATTTTTGGCTTTCATAACTTATAAAATACAGCTGCAAAAGTCAATCCAAAAGCTGTAGGTAACTCAACACACTGTAACTGCAAAGCAGTCTGATTTGAAGGAGGCGTTTCTGCCTTCAGATTTTGGCTGCTAAGGAACATTTCAAGATCATCAAAACTTGATCTGTTTTCTTTATGAAATGCCTAATATTGTGCCACAAAAATGCATCTTATTAAGTGCAGATAATGGTACCCGAAAATTACTTTCAAAAATACTTTTTGGTTATAACCTGCCACGTTAGCAACTGGTTAATGGTTTTAAGCGGAAGTTCACAAAAAGAGATTTTTATCAATCTCAGATATCTGTTTCTCAAAACGGATTTGTCGAAAACCAGCTTTTTCAAATGAATCATCTTTTAGATCTAGAGATTGACATTCAGCCATACTACCATACTACACTGGTTGAATAGTGTCTTCCCTAAAAATTCATGTCCCCACAAGCTCAGAATGTGGCCTGTTTGAAAATAGGGTTTGTAGATCAAATTAAGATGAGATCATACTGGGTTAGGGTGAGTACTAAATCCAATGATGGGTATCTTTATAAGAGGAAAGTGAAAGAGATGTGGACACAGAGTAACAGAGAAGACACACAGGAAGAAAAAAGACCTGTGATGACAGGGTAGAGATTGAACTGATGCAGCACAAGCCTAGGGACCAAGCTGCAAGCTGGGAACCACAAGAAGCCTGGGGAGGGGCATGGAACAGATTTTTTCCTCAGACCCCTCAGAAAGAACCAATCCTGCCAACACCTTGATTTTGGACCTCTGGCCTCCAGAACTGTAAGATAACAGATCTGTTGTTTTTAGCCACTGGAATTGCAGTACTCTGTTACAGCAGTTCTAGGAAACTAACACATATACTGTTCCAATGGAATTTCCATCCTAATATCTATTTTTGAAAGCATTTTACCATCAACAGTGTGAAAAGATAGCACACCTTTGTAGAATCCATGTCAGCTCTTCAGAAATAACAAATTGTCAAAACACTAACCTGAACAAGACATCTGATATACACAAGTACAATGCAAAATTCTGGTTTTCCACAATGGCAGGTCCTTTGCCAACTACCCTGTGTTTCCAAGGAAATCTAAAGCAAGAAAAATATGAACATTCTTATCACATCAGATGAACAAAAATTTCTTTGTAAAACTGAAGAATCATAATGAAGGACAATGACAAATTAAATATGCAGTGGGTCTACTGCTTCCATCATAGCGGAAACACTGTTAAAGCAGTTACTAAAGCAAAATACTATAGAATATATTTTTACTTAAGCAAAGATGGACTTAAAAGCCACTTGCTCAGGGCCAAGTGTGGTAGCTCACACCTGTAATCCCAGCAATTTGAGAGGCCAAGGCAGGTGGATCACCTGAGGACAGGAGTTCAAGACCAGCCTGGCCAACATCCCTAACTAAACCCCATCCCTACTAAAAATACAAAACTTAGCCAGGCGTGGTGGTGGGCGCCTGTAATCCCAGCTACTTGGAAGGCTAAGGCAGGAGAATTGCTGGAACCTGGGAGGCAGAGGTTGCAGTGAGCTGAGACGGCGTGCCACTGCACTCCAGCCTGGGCAACAGAGCCAGACTCAGTCTCAAAAAAATGGGAAAAAAAAAAAAAAAAGCCACTTCTCAGGTGAGTGGGTTTCTTGCCATGTGTACATATATGCTGCATTTCTGCTATTCTACTCACATTGGAGACCACCGAACCCACACCTTGCAGGTTCATGCCAGGCTCTGGGACCCTTGGATTATGAGAAACCCTAATAAATTAGTTTAGTATTTCAGCATCAAGTCAGTCTTGCTGTTGTTCCCACTCTGATGTTTGACTTTCATTTGAATCTTGTGTATTTGTTTGTTCTGACACTGATGTAAAGAACTACCTGAGACTACATAATTTATAAAGAAAATCGGTTTAATTTAGCACAGTTCCACAGGCTGTACAGGAAGCTTGGCTGGAGAGGCCTCAGGAAACTTACAATCAAGGCAGAAGGGTGAAGGGGAAGCAAGCACATCTTCACATGGTGGCAGGAGAGCAAGCGAGTGAAGGAGGAGGTGCTACATATACACTTAACCAACAAGATCTTGTGAGAACTCTATCATGAGACAGCACTAGGGGGATGGGACTAAACTATTAGAAACCACCCTCATGATCCAATCAACTCCTGCCAGACCCCACCTCCAACACTTGAGATCACAATTTAATATGAGATTTGGATGGGGACACAAAGCCAAACCATACTAAGCCTGTTTTTTGTTGTTGTTTTGGGGACAGAGTCTCACTCTGTCCCCAGGCTGGAGTGCAGTGGCGTGATCTTGGCTGTGATCTCCACTTTCTGGGTTCAAGCGATTCTCCTGCCTCTGCCTCCCAAGTAGCTGGGACTACAGGCACATGACACCATGCCCAGCTAATTTTTGTATATTTAGTAGAGATGAGGTTTCACACTGTTGGCCAGGATGGTCTCGATCTCCTGACCTTGTGATCCACCTGCCTTGGCCTCCGAAAGTGCTAGGATTACAGATGTGAGCTACTGTGCCCAGCTTTTTTTTTGGGACAGAGTTTCACTCTTTGTCACCGAGGCTGGAGTGCAATGGTGTGATCTCGGCTTACGACAACTTCCACCACCCAGGTTCAAGCGACTCTCATGCTTCAGCCTCTCGAGTAGCTGGGATTACAGGCTTGCACCACCATGCCCAGCTAATTTTGTATTTTTAGTAGAGAAGGGGTTTCTCCATGTTGGTCAGCCTGGTCTCTAACGCCCGACCTCAGGTGATCCACCCACTTTGGCCTCCCAAAGTGCTGGGATTACAGGCGTGAGCCACCATGCTCGGCCCAAGTCTGTTTCTTAATCATTAAACTCTGAGCCACTCCACTCACTCTCAAGCAGCCTAATTTACTTTCTTGTTTCTCTATCAGGTAACTTCAAATACTTTTACAATTGAAGGTCTATGCCTGAACCCTGGGGCCCACATCTGTCTTAGACCCTTCTATCATTTGCCACTGTTCCCTGAGGTCACCTGATAGCTCACATCTTTGCATATGGCAGTAGATCTCTGAAGCCATGCAGATCTCCCTGGTACTGACTGGATCTGGCCTTCTACCAAGCGCTGCCCTTTGCCAAAAATTTCCTGTCCCTAAACTCTGCCTATGTGCTACAGTTTGACACCTACTAAATCTCACTCATATTGACTGTTGACATACCTGGACTCATTCCTATTGCCGATTTCTGGGGATCTGCTCCCGACTGCTTACCTGGATTCCAGGTTCCTTGTCAGGTGTATTCAGCCAGTCCAACTCCATTACAGAGACCATCCTTTTTAGTTTTTTTTTTGAGACTGAGTCTCACTCTGTCACCCAGGCTGGAGTGCAATGGCATGATCTCAGCTCACTGCAACCTCCGCCTCCCAGCTTCAAGTGATTCTCCCTGCCTCAAACTCCCAAGTAGCTGGGATTACAGGTGCCCACCACCATGCCCAGCTAATTTTTGTATTTTTAGTAGAGACAGGGTTTTGCCATGTTGGACAGGCTGGTCTTGAACTCCTGACCTTAGATGGTCCACCCGCCTCAGCTTCCCAAAGCACTAGCATTACAAGCGTGAACCACTCCGCCTGGTCTCCTTCTTACTATTTGAACGTGTGTGTTTTTTCATTAAACTACATTGGAATAAATACACTTTTATGTGGAAAGAGTGGACATAATCAGTAAAATATCCAATATTTCTTGAACACCTACTATTGTCTGATATTGTTTTAAAAAGTAGCATGTTTTAACTCATTTCACCCTCACAAAACCCTGTGAGAGGTAGGTGTTAATATCTCCATTTTACAGGCAAGGAAGCAAGCACACAGGTTACTTGTCCAAGGTCACACAAGAACTGTATTGTGGAGCTTAGATATAAATTCAAGTAGACTAGTTCCAGAATCCGCGTTCTTAACCAGCACACTCTATTACAACTCTACTACCCTCACTCCCAAAGATGTTTTCAAATTTTGAGTCATTTCAAACCTACATCTGTTAAGATTCTTTGGCTAAATATTTTTAACTCCTCCCCAACCCCAGCCTCAAATCTAAGTTCCCACTTCTAATGCAAACCCTTTAACAAAACATGTATTTTCAGAGATTGCATTTTCTTAAAATGAAGTTTATATGAACATAAATACATAAACAATAAACCTAAAAATCCTGGCACTTAGGATTTTGCTTATTAAATCAATACTCAGTAAAATCCCCTCGGTATTCGCCAAATTAAATCTTCAACAAACTGTAATCCAAACTATAATAATGAACTTTAGAAAAAGGGAGGGCCCCTCTAGATCCTGGTATCCAGATTACATATGCCCCATTATTTCATTTTGAACTGTGTTGGACATTAACTGCCATGCAAGCTTGTGTGTGCATTTAAAGAGGTCTCAGCTCTGTCCTGATAAAACAGGATTTAGCTTTGAAAAGTAGGCCTAGATGATATGAGTAAGAATTCTAAAAATGTATGCATACATTGATATTTTATGACACAAACTCTTTTTTTTTTTTTTTTTTTTTTTTTGAGACAGAGTCTCGCTCTGTCGCCCAGGCTGGAGTGCAGTGGCGCGATCTCGGCTCACTGCAAGCTCCGCCTCCCGGGTTCACGCCATTCTCCTGCCTCAGCCTCCCGAGTAGCTGGGACTACAGGCGCCCACAACCGCGCCCGGCTAATTTTTTGTATTTTTAGTAGAGACGGGGTTTCACCGTGGTCTCGATCTCCTGACCTTGTGATCCGCCTGCCTCGGCCTCCCAAAGTGCTGGGATTACAGGCGTGAGCCACCGCGCCCGGCCGACACAAACTAATTCATATCAAAAAAAGGAGGGGAATTAAAATTATTTCTAACATGAAGAAACTGGAAATAACGAGAAGATAAAGAGACAACAACCCAAGTCTCCAGTCCACTGCTGGAAACTGAACTCTCAATACAAAGAGAAAATCTGGAAAAAGACCTGAGAAGTCCAATATCAAATTCGGAAAAAGAGAAAACATTAAATTTATTCACTATTTAATTTATGGAGGAAAGTTTATCAAAAACAACAGAAATGCAGATTTTAAAAGAACGAAGAATAACTTTCATACCTTTGTTAGGACTGTAGAGAAACAAAACACTGCTTTGTAAATACAAATAGGAACTCTTCCAACAAGAGTTGTTTTCCCTGATATTACCTAATGAGAGCCAAAAGAGGAAGAGTATCCTTAGACTCTAAAGGTGTTAGAGCTTAAAAGGATGTAAGATATTACCAAATCTTATTCTCCTCATTTCTTACATGGAGAAAGGCAGAACAGGTCCTAAGAGAGAGTGGTGTGTCCCAAGCCCCTCAATTTATCTTACCCAATACTTTTCACTTTATCTAGATTAGAATGAGATACGTAAGACTGTAGACCTTATCATCTGTTGATATAAGAAAAATTTAAAACATGAACTGCACTTAGAAATTTATTTAACTGAAGATTTTGTTAAGAAAACACATTTCAGGTGCTACTGTACATTACATAAACTATTAACTTTTATTTTTTAAAGCCAGGTAATGTCCTGTTACAATTTCTTGATTTTAAGGGGTTTGTAGGTATGTGCTCATGATTAATACACAAAACATTTTGTTGGTGTTATTTCCATAACAATCTAAAGCAATTTTTACTATTTTAAAATAATGAGAGTGCTTTTCTTTCAAGCTTTCACGGTAATTCACTAAGAAGAGTAAAACTTCATGACTCAGCTTTTTGTGCCCACTCACACATGCCTAAAAGGTCCACTGAAATTGCTTGCTATATTTTAAATTCCAGCTTGAAGTAGGACTCTTGTTTTTCTGAGGCTCACAAAGACTAGACTCACAACTTAGTTCTATAGTGTCTATTTAGCTGGACTTAAAGCCTACATCAAGTACTTTATTGTTAAATAAAAAGCTATCTATGAGGAGCTTAGTAACTTAAGTAGCTCTCCAGAGTTTGGTAAATATTTTGTGTCTACTTTTGATCTCTATTGTCTAGGAAAGGTTCTGTCAAGTTGTAAAGTGCTAGAAAGTGTTGTTTTAAACTTTTAAAAGGTAGTAAGAGTACTACAACTCTGGGATCCTTGGTTGCAACAAAGAAGCACAAAATCAACTACTATAGTTTTCCAAAACCACCATTTCCTCAGACCCTCCCCCCAGGAAATAAAAGAGCATCCAGGAAGTCCCATCTTTAAAAAAAATACTTAGCGGCCGGGCGCGGTGGCTCAAGCCTGTAATCCCAGCACTTTGGGAGGCCGAGACGGGCGGATCATGAGGTCAGGAGATCGAGACCATCCTGGCTAACACGGTGAAACCCCGTCTCTACTAAAAAATACAAAAAATTAGCCGGGCGAGGTGGCAGGCGCCTGTAGTCCCAGCTACTCGGGAGGCTGAGGCAGGAGAATGGCGTAAACCCGGGAGGCAGAGCTTGCAGTGAGCTGAGGTCCGGCCACTGCACTCCAGCCTGGGCGACAGAGCGAGACTCCGTCTCAAAAAAAAAAAAAAAAAAAAAAAAAAAAAAAAAAAAAATACTTAGCTATCAGTCTGGGGCTTCTAAAATTCAGGCCCTGAAAAAAGGATAGGAAAGACCTCAAAGTCTATCCCTATTAGGTTTAGAGGGAAATGACTCTTCCTAATAAAAGCCATCCATCCCCCTGATTGTTGCTTTGCTCACCATATTTCTTACACATTTGGACTGTTTTCCCCTCTCATCTCCATCCATCCATCCATCCATCCATCCATCCAATATTTGTCCATACTTTGAATTCTTATTCAAAAGCCAACCCCTTCCATGGTGACTTTCCTAAGTTCCTCCATCTTAGCTCTCCCTGCAACCTTAGTGCTCAGAGCACTTTGTCATAGTCTGTACTGTCTTTTAATTATTTGAGTATGTCTGTCGGCTCCAGGTAACTGGGTCTACATTTTTTCCTTTCTTTACTGTCCACTTAGAGTTACTCAATAAGGGTTTATTAACTCAGTGAGGTGAGTAAGGCTATTAACTCATAAAACCCCCATTCTCTACTTGTCTTAGAATAAACCAGGGCAGGGAATCTAGAGCAAACTTTGAAAACTGGGTTATTCGTGGTTTGATAAGACTGGCCAAGTATCCAAGATGGTTAAGGTAATGAATATTGTGACCTGAATATGAAATGTCTTAAGCTGACTGGAAAGTAATTACACAAAAAAGTGTGAAAGTATGAGAAGAGCATTATCGGTATCTGGAAATATTTAAAATAAGTAAATACATACATAAAACAGCAATTTCTAAAAATATATATTTACCGCCATGTTTTGAGACCAGGTACAAATAATGATACAAAAACGTTATCTTCAAACGCCAAAGAAACTACTGATCCAATCAATCAGCAAACCCTAATTCAGGTGTTAGGAAAAGGTTGTGAAGACTACATAAGAAAAAAAAAAAAAAAAGACTACATAAGGCACAACTCTGATTCCTGCCCTTAAGGACTTTGCAGTTTATTAATAATTGTGGAGAGAAGTAAACCGAATAAGCTATCTCATAAGACAGTTTAATGTTTTATAGGAGAACTTGAATTCGTGGCTTCCAAAACTCAAAATAGGCCTTTAAATAGACATTTTTCATACCCAAAAGGTATGTTTAAAATAATTCATTCTTATCTAAGGACAGGAAGTGTGTAGAGTAAGCCTGCAAAAGGTCATCACCACTATTAAAGCATTTTTTTTTTCTGATCTTTTTAACTGTCATGACTTTTATGCCCAACAGTTACTGATGGTCAAATGTATTCTGAAGCTCAGCCAAAGCTTTTTTTTTTTTTTTTTAGAGTGATACTCAAAACAAAGCAAATATTGGCTTAGTCATGACACTTGTTGTTCTAAAACGTTAATAGCCTATTGTTCACTGTGGTTGTCTCAACAAGATAATACATTGAAAAACAGCATTTCCTGATAGGAAGTGAATTCCCACTGTGTGTCACAGGACCCTAGCCAAATGCTGGGCTCCAAAGGAGAAATAGCAGTGCCTTCTGGGACTGTGTAGAGACTTCCCCCTCGCTAGTTTAAAATGTCTGTTTCAGCTCAAACTACAATCTGACTGATTTTGCTACCATAGGACTGTTTTCCTAAAACGGCTTCAAATGCTTTAGACGTTTGTTCAACATCCTGTAGACAGCAGCATCCTGTATATTTCTAACTATGAAGAATTTCCTTAGTTATACATGCCACAATGGATGGGGTAATTTGACAAAGAAGCCATCAGGATGTATCTTCAAAACAGTATGTGACCATTTTCAAGCGTGGTTTCATATAAGCAATTGTTAAAAAAATCATAATATATGAAGCACAACAATTGCAACAGATTTTCGCATTTCACACATCAGATATGTTTTAGTAGACAAAAATTTAGGCTCAATTAATTAGTCCAAGCACCACAGCATTATTTAAGAGTTCAATTAGTGAGAAACTGATGTCACCAGCAGACCCTCATACAGAAGTGGAGAAGTGCCTCCAAAGTAACTGACACTGTACTAACACATTAAGACCTCCTTTTTAAACACTGAAAACATACTTTTCATCTATTTTCACAGATACGAATTTAAATACTTTTTTTGTTGTTGCCAAGTTCCAATCACCAGTGGATATTAGAAAGCTTCAACAATGCAAGAAACAGGAGCAGTTGTCATTTTAGTGGATTCTAAGCAAGACTGTCCAAGTTACCCAGGTATTCCCAGCATTTAATTCAGTGCTTAGCTGCTAGAAGGTCTTCGATACATTTTGCTAAGTGGAACTGTATGTCAAAAAATGTGTATGAAAATTAACAAGGAATACTAATAATTATCTAGCATTTTTTGAATAATGAATAATACCTCAGATTATAGAAAAGTATATTCAAGGTATATTAAGCCTTCTGCCAAGAAGTTAAGGCAACCACCACACAAACATACAAACTCTCCTACCTTCTAGCCAAGAAAATGTCTTTATCTTCCAGTTGTAATTACACAAATCAAATGAAGTTCTTACATCATTTTATCATTAGAACAGCTGTCATTTGATTGAATTATGCGACTAAAACTGTGAAAAAGGCAATGCTAGGCAATGGTAAACATAGTATGTGTGATGCAGCAAAAATGACTGCTTTTGTTACTTTATAACTTTGCCATGTAACTTTGTAACTTTGCTGGCAGGATATATTTCACCTCCAAAGCAGCTTTCTCAGCATCAAATTTGAAAACTTTAGTTAAGTAATGTCAGTTTTGGCATTTAAGGAAACAAGAAGATGGATTAAAGGGCTAGAATGTGCAAACAGTTTAAACAAGAAACCTGAAGCCGAGTTTCAAAGCTCTAGGATTACTTCTGAATGGTCAGACTCACTGAAAATTATAAGGATCCATTTTAAAAACAAACATAACCTCACAATCTTCTTCCTCAAGTATTCAAGTTTGATAAAAAGGATTTGCTTTTAATTCTGGAATGGGTTTGATACTTTTGAAATTGACTTTTTAGAAAAGAATAGTTTATATAAAATATAGAATGATATTCAACTTTCCTTTTTTACATTCTTAAACTTTAAACTGGCTTAGACCATATGGAAGGTCAAATAAATTACAGACCACACAATATATATAAAAGATGTTTTTAATTTAAATACGAGAAACTTCATATAATTTGGGTTATCCAGTTTAAATCAATATTCCAACAAAAATACTACACAAATATTGAAGTTGAAAGGGACATTAAAACTCATCTACTTCAAACCTCTCATTTTATAGATGGTAAAACTGAGGATTCAAGGAGGTCAGGTGACCCAATCCCACATCCAAGTTACCCGACTTTG
This sequence comes from Theropithecus gelada, assembly GCF_003255815.1. Lineage (NCBI taxonomy): Eukaryota > Metazoa > Chordata > Mammalia > Primates > Cercopithecidae > Theropithecus > Theropithecus gelada. The sequence continues at coordinate 106,738,748 of NC_037677.1, read as the reverse complement.
AACCCAATGTTCTTTCACTATTCTGCTGAGAAATGACTTCCTCCTAGGGCAGTTCTTACCCACCCCCACCCAAGAATGCCTGGGATAGTGCCGCCTACTTTTGGAGCCCTAGTCTGATAAACAGAAGTTGGTGAGGGAATTTTCCCTTTCCACACATCACTATTATACCTTCTCTATAGTACCCAAGTTCTGGGTTCTGTCCCAAAACGGAGGTAGGAGAAGACTAATAGCGTAAGTACCTCTGATGGAGAGGGGATGGGAACAAACTTGGAAATGATCCAGATATCCATCGAAGGAGGAATAACTTAGTTACATTACATCCATCCACACAATAAAGTACTATAAAGCCATTAAAAAGAATGAAGTAGGTTGGGTGCAGTGGCTCATGCCTGCAATCCCAGCACTTTGGGAGGCTGAGGCAGGGGGATCACTTGAGGTCAGGAGTTCAAGACCAGCCCGGCCAACATGGTGAAACCCCAACTCTACTAAAAGTACAAAAATTAGCCAAGCTGTAATCCCAGCTACTTGGGAGGCTGAGGCAGGAGAATTGCTTGAACCCAGGAGGCAGAGGTTGCAGTGAGCCAAGATTGTGCCACTACACTCCAACCTAGGCGACAGAGCAAGACTCTGTCTAAAAAAAAAGAAAAAAGTTGATACATAATGGTATGCATGGTACAATTTTATATGGATTAAAAAGCTGTTCAGGTAGATCACTCACACACACACACACACTCCTCTCTGTCTCTCTCTCTCTCCCATCGACATTTTTTTTGAAAAATAAATTCCCCTCTGGGGAGTGGTGCTGAGGGATTAGGCTGGGAAAAACATTTTGTCACATGCCCTTTTATATTATTTCATCTTTTTACCATATTCATTTTTTAGTAAAATTACCTTTTAAAAGTACATTAAAGCAGAGAAAGGAAATTCCGTGGAGCTCTGGGAGACAACTCTGGTGATGAAGATAAAGACAGGGTTTATCAACGGTAATTTGACACTTTGTATCTAATGTACATGACACATTATATCTAGTTCTCTAGAAAAGCCTTCTCAATGCTTTTCATGTCATGGTATGTGTATTAGTTCTCACTAATAGGGTATGCATAAATAAGACAAAGCTTGTATAGCAGACTGGAGTAAACGAGAGGGAGACTGAGGGGGCAGATGCACAGGGCTTGGTAAAAAATATTCCATTTTCTTTATATTATGTACCTAGGAAAAGATAGAGTATTACTGGAGATAGTAACTAAGATTTTCTATTAAAGTTCCAAATAAAAATCTATTTAAAAATCTTCTAATTTCAATATTTAACAGCAAATTCACTGGCAAGCTTTGCTCCAGCACAACTGTAAGAGTCGAAGTTTAACTGTATTCCTCCAGAGTTCAAAGGGACAGTACGTTGTAACCAATATTTTTTGAAATGAAACATAACAGATAACAGTGTTTTCTGTGTTGTAAGAGAAATTTATTTCAGAGATTTAAAGTGGTTCGTATGTGTCATGGTTGGCTCATGATGCAAAATATACTGAAAAAAGTTTGAAAGCCACTTTTACCCAAGGCTACACAACTAATAGCTGTACACTAAATAGCCAATGTTCAAGGAAAGGTCCACGAAAACACTTGTGGCAGGAGGTTGGCCTAATTTCAACTTGAAAATGCTGATGAGATGTTTTATATAGCTAGTTCTACTACTCAGATATGAAAAAGTAAATTTCAAAATTTCTGACAGACACAACTTCTTACAGTAAAGCTTTAGTTTTCATGTCATTTATAAGAATGACTGAGTTAACATCCAACCATTTTTCTTTCAATTCTAGTATATTCCCTTTAGCATTTCTGGAATAGTCTGGTGTCTTTACAAAGAAAATTAAGAGTACTCAAAGCTAGAAAAGATCTTACAAGAGGCTAACCCAAATTCCTAATTGTATAGGTGAAGAAACTAATATCCAAAGACGTAAATCAGTCTCTTGAATCCCAGGTTAGTGCTTTTTGCTATGATACCATACCTGTGCTTTATTCTTACATCCTTATGAAGTTAGAAGACAGCTAAATCCGATTACTACCGGATTTAGTAGTAAAACAGAGGAAGTAAAAAAGAGGAAGCTGAAGCAAGGAGATGCTAAGAAGTCTTAGTTCAAAAAGGATGACACAATGTCACCTCTGCAAGCTTTACAGAAATTAGTCATTTTCAACATTCAGCTTTGATTTCAAGGGAGGCAGTTGTTCAATTTGCTTGCACCAAATGAGTGTCTACCCAAAGTGTACACATGACCACACACCAGAGTGTACAGATAACACAAAACACAGCCTCTCCCTCCACATGCCCACTTCAGTCAGTGAATAATTGAATACTCCAAAGGCATTTAAAACTCAGGTACAAACAGAAATTCAGTGTGTGAGGGGAAAAAAAGGTCAGACAGACCCCAGTTGCAAAGAAAAAAACTGCTGAACATGGACCTCAATGAACAACAATAATTCTCCTATAGTTCAACTCACCATTCACGTCACAAACTCTAGAAAGAACACAGAGGCACGGAACTGATGAGGCATGGAACAGAACTTTGGGCTACAGCCTGCCCCAACTCTTCTGACAAATACCCAACAGCAACAGGACAAAGCATCATTATGACATAAATAAAAGGCTCTTTAGATGCTGCCTTTTTTTTAAATTCAATGAACCCACTCTTACACACAAAGTTCATGTCACGATGTCTCGAAACACAGTATTGCCAGATTATGCTATTAATGGGTCCAATAAATTCAGTATAAAACACCACTTCAAGCATTTTTAAGTTAAATAACTAGCACATTTGGGAGAATACTATTTTCCTTCATTTGAACAGTAAATGTCATCCCCAAAATCGTTAAAACTAACAATTCAGTAAACTGTTTAAGAAAGGGGGAAAAAAAAAAGCAGACAAGTGAACTAAAAGAAAAAAACCTTAGTTGAATGATAAAGCCAGAAGCTCCTCCCAAAGAATATTGCATGTTACTAGTGGCTGGCACAAAGCTTAACCATCTATCTTATCTGTGTTTCCCCTTAAGCTGTGAGCAATCAGTATTACAATAGACAATCCATTACTTACAAAAAAATTGAAGTGCTGTACATTTCTTAAGCTGGTTTTTGTGTGGCAATTCTGTTGCAATACTGCCCTAAAAATGAACTTTGTTTTAAAGAGCAAGATATCCACAGTCAATGTGGTTACAGCAAGGGTGGAGCTCACTCTGGGGGAAACAACACACCCAGGCCGACTTCAGTGAGAGCAAACTGCACATTAATATTGTCACACATTTTCAGAGCCTCAGAGTCACAACTGATTGATTAGTCCTCCTAAAAAAGTTGGGGGGAGTTCATGTTTGAAGATCAGCTTTCCTGCCTTGAAGTAAAATATATTCTCATTTCTTGTTTGTGAAGAAAGTAAAGATAAAATAAAATGCAAGACAGATCACACAGTTCAACCAACAGAATGTTAGATGGAAGTGGAGTACTATAAAGGAAGTCCAACCATGCCAACTTCTAAGTTTAGCAACAGCAGCTTTTACATATCTCAAGGTGTCAGAAGCTTTGCTCATTCTAAAACATTACTTCAGCCAGTTACCAGAGGTCCTGAACATTAACACAAATTACCTCTTTCTCTCCTCACCAGTGCTCTAGTTCTCCTAACAATGCACAAATAATAAAAACATTTTATTATCAACTAGCAATAGGTCCCTTCAAAATAAGATGTCATTTATGGAGTTGCTTTGGTAGAATATTGAAATGTACATGTAAAGAAGAAAATTATTTATTATGCATACCATATTTTTAATACCCCCTTTTTCAATAATTTTGTAGGAATTTTATTTTTAAAAGTTTTCCACAGTATGTATAAATACTGTATAAATATCTTCAACAGTATCTAAAATAATTTATCAGTTACTGAAACTATTATCAAACATCTGATAATTATTCAAAGTGATTTTAACCAATACTATTTTCTGTATATGCATATTCAGAAACACAACCAAGAGTTATTTTTAATTGAATTCCTATAATCATAAAATTAAAGTTTGAGTAAAAGAAGCACATGAAAAAACTATATAATTGCTTACATAGAATTTAAAATGAGCAATGGAAAAGGATTTGAGAGAACACCAGGAAAATATTATTTTTAATGATGCATGTTGTCACGTTACTCTAGCCAAGAGCTACTCTCTCACATTGGAACAATAAATCAGTTTGGAGTATTGAACATTTCAATATTTTGAGAGATGGCTTAGAACATCCTCTCTCAGGACCCTAGTGAGGGGCTGTTGATTGATCTTGCCTTGTTGGATTATGAGGTCACTCTTGCCACATGACAAATTAACCATTCCAACATACTCTTCTCATAGTCCAACTGCCTGATTTATTTTTTCAACCATCAATGTAATTATGAATCACCTGCTGCCATCTCTTAGCTCTTCCTCATTTCCACCTCAAACTAACAATTCAAAGTTACCAGTTGGTTATTATAGTAGAAGAATCCTGTCTTGATACTTTTTGGATTTGCACTGGCAGAATGTGTTTTCAAGTCAAACTTCACTTTCACAGCTGCAAAGGAAATGACAAGAGAAGAAAAACACAGCCAATATATATCAGCAATTAATTCCATCCACAACTGCCCAGCTGTTTGTGCATGGAAGAATCAGTCTGTTTCCTTTCGGGGCTTTCACCACTGAAAATTGATACTGCACATTCAGAGATACAAGCTGTTTGTAACATGTCAGGAATGTGCGCAAGATCACACAGAGTTGAAGAGACAAAATGAAATCCAGATCTAGTTTTCTTGGGACTTGCCAGTATTATTTCATAGCAAAACACACACACACACACACACACACACACACACACACACACACCCCAATCACAGAGCAAAACACATAAAAAATATTCTCCCTTCTGAATATTACCCTTCCAATAAAGGAGAAAATCTGCCAATAATATCAGATTTAGTATCAAGAATAGACACTCTGATTTATTGGCATAGACAAGGTGTGACATTCTTAGGAATCCACATGCTCTATGTTAAATCCAGCCAATACTCTGGACTACACAGCTACTTGCCCAATGTGTAGTTAGTCCCTTTAAAAAATCCTTATAAATGTGAAAGTTGCTGGGAACCAATGCTTTCACCACAGTCATGCAGAAAAGCAAGTTTTTCTTGGTTAGTCCTGATACTATTTGGCACTCACATACATGCCTGTTTCAGGGATTCATGTAAATTTACAGATCCAATCTTCTAGGGTAACTTTGAAGCAATGAAATTTCTCCTTCCCTCCCCACTAACTCTGTTTTGTGGATTTTAAATAAAAATACTATACTGAGTGCCAGAGGCTTAACAACTGAAGTATGGGCTTGTATGCAACTCATGAAGTGTGCTATCCCCCTTCTCTCCCTGTCCTCCAATTCCAATTTTATTTCAAATATTTGTTTGATTTAAATTGTGTAAAACGTCATTTTTTCATATTGTATTTTCAATACATGACTTGCCATTATTGTTATGAAAGTCAGCGAAAAAAGATGGCATTTTAAAAACAAAATAATTGAAAACATATTTTAGCTTCGTTTAAGAAAAAAAAAAGAGGAAATGAGGTAGCTCCATGACTGAATTCATTGTCCTAAGGGCCTTCCCCTTCCCCTTTTGCCCTCCAATCAACATCAGCTGTACAAGAGTTCACGCACTCCTAAAACCTGTACATTCTCAAATACAACATAGATAGGACACCCACTCTGGGCACCACTAGGGTCTAGGGCTTGATAAATGAAGAGAAGACAAACTGTCTACTCCAAATAGGGGAGTAAAAGAAACATTCCATAAGTTTCCAAATGGAGATGTTTTCAAGTGCCAGAAATCAAACCAGCACAATGAGAAGCTGTCTCCAACTAAAGTGCTATGAATCCTGAAGTCATGAAGTTTGATTTGTTAAGGAACTACTAGGCATCTCAAACATGTGGTAGACTAAAACTAAAGCACAAAACCAAAAAAAGGGCTTTTCCTTTTGAACAAACATCATCTGGTCAAGGATATATCGGGTTGGGGGAGGGGAGGGGAGAGGAGGAGGGGAAAGGAGGAGAGGAGTTTAATTTTTGGCTGATGGTGACACCAACTTCTAGAAACGTGGTATAACTATTGGTGACTTAAAACAGCCACAGAGATGAGCTTTGCTTGGCAAGTTTCAGCTCTGTGGGACATTCAGTCTAGCTTGAAATGTCTATGGGAAGTAACCTCTCCACCTACTACAAGACTGGCTAAGAAAAAAAAGGTCTAAACTGTTTAAATCAGGTTACTTAAATTCATGTTAGTCTGGGGTGGGGAAGCTGGCTGCTTCCATGGGTTCCTCTACTCAGCTGGGATCACATTTGTATTCCAAAAGATAGCACAGAGCTTAGAGTTTAGCCCACTGAAACCATCCCTAAGTGTGGAATGGTTATGCCTGAGTAATAGGCATTTAGTTATGATTAAAAACAAAACAACTAAGGATGAACACTCTCCAAAAAGGAAAGCAAAATGACAGAAAAATAGGGGGCAAGGAGATGATCAGAGTAAAATGCATGAAATATTAAAAAGATTAAAAACCAACTGTGTAAACTTGCGTGTCCTCAGAGATCTAAATGCTGCTAAGCAGTTAAAATGCCACTGGAATAATTCAGACTGCTACACAGTGCACTTTACATACTTATTCCATGAACTTCCACAGCAACCCTATTGGTAGTACTATTACGATGCCTCCTTTACAGATAAGAAAACTAGGGCCAGGCGCGGTGGCTCACGCCTGTAATCCCAGCACTTTGGGAGGCCGAGGCAGGCAGATCACGAGGTCAGGAGATCGAGATCATCCTGGCTAATGCAGTGAAACCCTGTCTCTACTAAAAAAAAATACAGAAAAATTAGCTGGGCGTGGTGGCGGGCACCTGTAGTCCCAGCTACTCGGGAGGCTGAGGCAGGAGAATGGAGTGAACCTGGGAGGCGGAGCTTGCAGTGAGCCAAGATCACACCACTGCAATCCAGCCTGGGCGACAGAGCGAGACTCCGTCTCAAAATAAATAAATAAAAATAAATAAATAATATACATGGTAAATAATGTCCCTTGCCTATTTAATATTTGATAGATGGTTATTTGTTAAAACAGGTAATCCAAGACTTAAAAAGGAAGAATTATAGAAAAGGCAAGGTTGGGGATAAGTGAAATATGGTTAATGTTCAAAATAGGCTTTTTCTGGATAAAAAATGTACACGACATAACCTACAATGATTGATAAGTTCATCTTATTAAAGCTGAGGTTGAAATTCAGTAAGTCATTAGGTCTAAAGATTAGGCATGATCCCCATTTAAAACAAAAATTAACCAAACTAGTGAGGTTGTACTGTATCTCCAAGGTTGCCAAACTAGAGGTAGAAAGACATAATATGGCTTTGACTCTACTGATGGCTAAGAGTTCTGAAAACTATGCATTTTATTAACACCTCCTGAAGACACAGACTACATGAAAAAGAAAAAAGCACAGAAAAAAAAGTGAAGAATAAATCTATTTGTGCCTTAAATCTGCAATCATGAATAATTTGTTTTGGGAAAAAGTTCTACAACGGAACAGAAAACAAGTAAAAACAAAATGAAATATAGCCACAATATACAAAATATTCATGACCCATGCAATTTGTTTTTACTTTCTAAATCTTTGAGGTATAACTTTTAACTGTGGTAAGAATACATAACATGAGATCTACCCTCTTAAATTTAAGTATACATTAGTGTTGATTATAAGTACAATGTTCTACAGCAGACCTAAAGAGCCTTTTTATTTTGTTGGACTGAAACCCTCCCCCCTGCAATTTGTTAAAAATGTTACTTTTGCTTTGAGCTGTTCCATCCAAGGATACGGGGCTCTGTAGGCATTTTTAAATTGCTTTTTCCAACTATGAGACATCTCTTTACTTGGAAAAATATGTTTTAAGTTTCAAATACTTTACCCAGTAAAAGCCATTCCCCCAATTTTTTTTTTAACTTGGGAAATTTAAGTATTTATCAATGATGTTTCTAAAATTATCCTCCAAAACCAAATTCAAGCACTTAGCTTCAAACACTGCTGTTGGATAGGTAGGAGGCACAGCTGGCTCCTCCCAGCCCCCTACTCTCCCTAAAAAAAAAAATCACAAAAAACTAAAAACAAAACAAAAAAAACACATGATGTGTAGGCCTACTAACAATCTCAGCCTCTCTGAGATCTAGCTCTTGAGCTTGTGTTGCCTGTATATGAAAAGAGCCACATCCCACCCTCAAAAATTAATGCTTTAAGGGTCCTCAGATATGATAAGTAAGCTTTTTCCAAGACAGGCCGAGAGACAGGTTTGGATATCTGCACCCCTACCCCCCAAATCTTTGTCCTTCAACCCCCGCATAACTCTGCCTGCCTTAAAGTATCTTAATGTGTTTTTCCACTCGATGGTTGATAGATTTGCTATATACTCAGTAGCATGATAGGTGTAATGAAAACAAAAACAAAACTAGTCTGTAAATGTATCTCTTCTGTACATTTTAGAGGGATTTCAGTTTATAGAATCATACATACTGCTCCCAAACATTAGTGAAGTGTAGAGTATCAATTTATTCTCTGCAACCTACAGCTGTACTGATCACATGATCTACTTTGATTTTAGATTTTTTTAAATTTATATTTAAATTCTAAGTTGGTAAATCAATTCACCAAGTATTTCTTTTCTACTTTTTTCTTAAACACATTTATTCTACTAACGATTCATTCCCGAACTATTACATGCTACAATTGAACAGGTAGCACGTTAGAAAATGTAAGAAATGAATACGACACTGTCTCTGACCCTAAAATACTAGCAATTTAGTGGGTTGGGGCAGGGGAGAGGGAGAGACAATTGTAGCACACTCTATCTTGTAATAGATATACTACAGATTCAGAGAAAGGGGCCTATTTGAAAGGTTACAGGGCAAGTTACCCTGGAGCTTGGTCTAAAAGGAATGAGTATATATGGGGTGAAGAGGAGAAAGATTACAGAAAGACAATATATGTTTTAATAAACTTTTAACACATAGCTTTACTTTAAATAAAAGTATCACAGATTACAACTAATACAAAAGGGAAATCAAAATTGCCACTGGGTAACAGTTTACAGTGATTTGTATAATTTAAGCTACAGGAAGCCTACAATCTATTAGCCAACCACACAGTTTTGTGTCATGTGCTTTTGCTTTCACTCTACTCTTCTGACTTGCATGCTAAGAAAAGAAACTCAAAAGCCATTTATATTCTTTTTTAAACAATGTTTATTCTTATACTGAGTTAACCAATGACTTAGAAATAATTAAGACTAATTATCCTGAAAGCCAGTCAAACTGTAATCTGACACCACATCACCATGAAAAGAGGCATAAGAATGTTCTAGGTTAATACTAAGGTCAGTAAACAAATTCCATGGTCAACGTGGCACTATAGTATACTATACCCTATGGGCTCAAATCCTTAAAGACATCAAGTATGAGCAAGGTAGATTTAACGGGAAAGGATGGGAAGGGGGGGGGAAAACACAGCAACTAATAAGCATTATGTTTTGTAAGGCACTGAAGTTCTGAGGTTCACTGGCCCAGAAAGTTGTTGATATATGAGAAAGGTTACTTTTGTGGATTGAAAAATGGGCTAAGGTGATTAAATACACTTAAAGCTAAAAGGGATGATATGTTAAATTGCTGAGACTGGGTCACTCACTTGATCAACTTATTATTGATGAGAAAATGCCACAGGGTTAATGTTTAAGATGCTTCCACATCGAAGTACAAATAAATAACAAATCTTCCATTTTTATGAAGAATATGCAGATCATTTATAGCATATACAATCATCACAAACTGAGAGGAAAAACCCTTTAAAACGGAGAAATTAAGGTAGGATTATTTATGTAAATTATTTAAAGATTCCTTGCCAGGTTCTTTTAAATAGTAATCGCGCCTGCATTTAACCATGTTATATTGAGATACAGGCAACTTTTTTTTTTAAGACAGGGTCCCACTCTGTTGCCCAGGCTGGGTACAGTGGCATGATCATGGCTCACTGCAGCCACAACCTCCCCGGGCTCAAATGATCCTCCCAGCTCAGCCTCCTAAGTAGCTGGGATCACAGGCTCGTATGACCACACCCAGCTAATTTTTCTATTTTTTGCAGAGACAAGGTCTCATCATGTTGCCCAGGCTGATCTCAAACTCCTGCGCTCAAGCGATTCAGCTCCCTCAGCTTCCCAAAGTGCTGGGATTATAGGAATGAGCCACCATGCCCAGCCACTAGCCAACTTTCTAGAAGCATATACTTTATATAAAGCAAGGCCTATAATTTATGTACTTTATACTAATGAATTCACACCTACAACATCAAAACTTTAACAAAAAAGAAAAAAACCCTCTTGCCTTTCAGAACATTCACTTCAGGAGTTTAATCCTGGAGTAGGAAATCCTCAGTGAATTCTTTGGACAGTATATATGTACACCCATCCCTAGGTATCCATCAGGGATTAGTTCCAGGACCTCCCATGGCCACCAAAATCCAGGATGCTCAAGTCTCTGATATAAAATGAAGTGGTATTTGCATAAAACCTTTGTACTTCCTCCTGTATACTTTAAATCATCTCTAGATTACTTATAATGCCTAATACAATGTAAATGCTATGTAAGTAGTTGTTATTCTGTATTTTTACTCTAATATTTTCAATCTGCGGTTGGTTGAATCTGAGAATGTGAAACCCTCAGAAATGGAGGGCCAACTGTAACTTCCTCAGAATATTCAGAGAAAAGGAGGAGAGTGGAAAAGCTCATGACAATTGCTTCTGAATCTCTGAGAAGGAAAGTGACAGGAGGAGTACAAAAACTGGGTGGAAGGGGGAAAAGGAGGAGCTAAGAAAGCAGATGAACAGACAATATAGGAAGCCAAGGATGACATGAGATAAGGTGATCAAGTAACTGTGGCAGCCGGAAGAGGCTGGGCCACACCCATAGAGAGCTATGTGGCTTATTTCAAGGGGGTGGAAACTGAGCAAGTGAACAATTTTGGTTTTGTTTAACTGAAAGGTTGCACAATCCTGTAAATGGGGGAAGGAAAAGGGGTGTTTTTCCAGTCTAGAGAAAGTTAGGATAAATAGCTATCACTTTAAAAAATATTAAACAGAGAAGTAATACCTAAATAATTCATAGGAATATGAAAAAACAAAGCAAATCAAAGCAAAAATCATCTGGCATTGTTAGTATTTTAGAAAAGTAATGTATACCTTATACATGAAAATGAAAAACTGAGAACCTTGAGGAAAGATATATAAACTCTGTGTAAACCCAGAACATTACTTATTGACGGTCATAATGAAGCTTTTTATCCTGTGGACTACGCCATCCTTCAAACTACAAGATCCCCATAAAGTACACTGACAGGAATTTTCGGGTACGTGGATCAGTGTAAGGTCCTTCCTCACTCCAACTTTAAATTTGGCAGCTTACAGAAATAATTCTCAGTGGCTGGATTCTTAAAACTTACTCCAAGATAAGCAATACTGTGACTCCTGCGGGCTATTTCCAAGTTATTAATCTGAAACAGTTCTCAACCCCTTTAAACTCATTCCTGCTGGTCCAATATAATAAATGATACGATGCTTTAAATAAAAAGGGGAGGTGGAGGGAAGAAAGAAGGCCCAAGTTAGCACCTTTGAAGTTGCTTTAAAGTTTTAAAAAACTGCAAATGAGAAGTAATAACATAATATACATTTATTATATTTTTCAATCATGTGGCTAGAAACTACAGAAAGAATTTTAGAAGGGCTTTCTTCCAGATGCAAATTACTTTGTTTGATTTCACGTTTAACAGCTACTGCCTTTACTACACTCTAGGAAATGAAAATTGAAAAGAAAAGTGAGGTATTTCAAGTTTTTTTATAGATGATTTATTAATCAAATCTATTTTCTAAGCATTAATATCTTCCTACAGGAATTTTTTTAAAAGGCACTATACATTCAAAAAGTGTTTGCTTTCACCATAATACAAAAGTTAAGGTGTGCTTGCTAAACCACAAAGCAATCAGTGCACCTAGACCCGTGTTCTTAACACAATCAGAACAGAGCAACCAAGTGTAGCTTTAACGTTTTGGCTTATCAGTTTATAAACAAAAATTTGTAGCTAGAGTTCAAAGAGGGATCTAAATATACAAACCTCTCTCAACATCATGTCATTATATAGATCACACCATTAGTAAGAAATGCTCATGGAAATACTCTTATTTTAGAATTTTCAAAAAATTCTAGACAATTATATCTCAAAGAAATATAAGCCACTTAAAATTTACAAAAGAATTTCGAGTCATAGTCAATAACTAGAAACCAGGTTTTCTTCAAGTCACAAGTTGTGGACTAGGCTTACAGAAGTCTGTAACAGACTTCCATAAGATGGGGAGTTGTTACAGAGAACCACACACACAAAAAAAAACCAGAATGTTGAAGGGTTCATTCTCAGTTAAAAGGTTGACCAAAAAGAAAAAAAAAAAATCTATCCCTTAACAGACAGAATTAAAAACCCAAATCAAGGGCCGGGCATGGTGGTTGTAATCCCAGCACTTTGGGAGGCCGAGGAGGGTGGATCACGAGGTCAGGAAATCGAGACCATCCTGGCTAACACAGTGAAACCCCGTCTCTACTAAAAATACAAAAATTAGCTGGGTGTGGTGGCACACACCTGTAGTCCCAGCTACTCGGGAGGCTGAGACAGGAGAATCACTTGAACCTCGGAGGTGGAGGTTGCAGTGCGTCAAGATCGTGCCATTGCCCTCCAGCCTGGGTGACAGAAAGAGACTCCATCTCAAAAACAAACAACACCCAAATCAAAAATCCTTATCTGTTTTTTCCAGAACACTGACTGGAAAAAGTCTCCCTTGCTAATCTGTAACAACAGGCCTACACTCACAAAGATTTGAGATTTGGGTTTACATACCAGCATGATCCAGAAAACCCCAAGTCAAGAAAGAAACATGAAGTGCTCTTCATGTTTCAAAACCTTTAAAGATAAAATTAGATGCATGAGAAAGGAAGATGCTATAAAGACTGGCAGATTTTAAGGACTACTGAATAATTGAAAAAACTTAATGGATTAAACAGTACATGAGACCCAACTGGAAAGAGAGTAAACTGGAATACAGACTTGAAAAAACCAGCCAGAACGAAGCACAGAGACAAAGAAACGGAATATACAGAAGAGAGGCTAAAAGAAGTCGGGCATGGTGGCTCACGTCTGTAATCCCACCACTTTGGGAGGCTGAGACAGGTGGATCATTTAAGGTCAGGAGTTCGAGACCAGCCTGGCCAAAATGGTGAGACCTCGTCTCTACTAAAAACACAAAAATTAGCCAGGCATGGTGGCACACACCTGTAATTCTAGCTACTCAGGAGGCTAAGGCAGGAGGATCACTTGAACCTGGGAGGCAGAGGGTGCAGTGAGCTGAGATTGAGCCACTGCACTCCAGCCTGGGCAACAGAGTAAGATTCTTTCTCAAAAAGAGAGAAAGAGAGAGAGGCGCTAAGAAAAATGAGAGAGAGAGAGAGACAGACAGACAGACACACACACACACACTAAGAGACTTTAGTAAAGTCCAACATACCAAAGTTCCTGAAGCGAAAATAGAGAGATCAGGGGAGATACTCAAGGAAATCATGGCTAGAGACTTTTTGTAGAGTGGTCCAGGGACAGATTGGCTACAAAGGACTGACAATTAAACCTGCAACAGACTTCAAAAGAAAACAAAAGTAATGAGACAAAGAAATATATTCAAATTGCTGGGAGAAGATGTCAGTCTAGGAATTGTATATCTAACAAAACTATCTTTGGAGAATAAGAGTAAAATGCAACACTGTCTCACTAAAAAATTTTATAAACTTACTAAAGGAACTTTTAAAGGGCAAATTCCAGGAAGAAAGAAATTAAAACTGGAAGGGCAGGCTGGGATGAAAGAAACAACAGTGGGGGAAGAAATCTGTAATTTTTTTTTTTTTCTGAAACAGGGTCTTGCTCTGTCGCCTAGGTTAGGGTGCAGTGGCAAGATCTCAGCTCACTGTAACCTCTACCTCCCAGGTTCAAGCGATTCTCCCACTTCAGTCTCCCGCATAGCTGGGAGTACAGGTTTGCGCCACCACCCCTGACTAATTTTTATATTTTTTGTAGAGATAAGGTTTTGCCATGTTGCCCAGGCTGGGAAACACGTAATTTTAAAAATACTATATAAAACAATAGCAATAACAAATGCAGGTGGTTAAAAACAAGGTGAACTCATATCCCGGTTACTAATAGCATATAAGATAAGAATAGAAAATAAGAGTGTTTTAAGATCCTTGCATTGTTCAGAAGAAAAGAAGAGATAGCTATTAACTTCGGATTTAAGAATGGATGTTAACATTTAAGATAATCCAGAATATATCTTTTTAAACTGAGATCAATAATAAAAATAACCCAATTTTTCTATTAGTAAAAGACGTGAACAGCACTTTGCAAAAGAACATCCAAAAAACCAGTAAGTACATTAAGAAGTGCACATCATCATTAGTTATCAGGGAAATAAAAATTAAAGCCATAATGAGATACCACTATCTACCTACCTGTATGGCTAAAATGAAAACAGAAACAAAAAACTGTTAATATCAAGTATTGGCAAGGATGTGGAACATCTGAAACTCAAGTTGTGTCAATTAGTACAAATACTTTGGGAAACTGGCCTTATCTGCAAAAGTGGGAGACACACATGCCCTGTAAGCCAGCCACTCCTCTCCCAGAAATACACACTCAGAAGAGTTGCATGGATATGAACACCAAAACCATACAAGGATGTTCATGGCAGAATTATTTTTAATAGATGAAAACTGGAAACAATCTGAATGACCATCATTTAAATGAATTATTTTATGTTCATAGAGAATGAATTACTGTTACATTTAACAACATAGACAAATCCCACAGGAAAAAAATGCTGGGCAAAAGAAGCTGGAGACAAAAGAGTAGATATTGAATGATTCCATGTATATAAAATCCTGAAACAGGCAACACTACTCTATGGTATTCAAAACTAAATTTTGAATTTGGAATATGGTATGTTCAAAACTAAATTATGTCAGGATTATGGCTACCTTGCAGAGAGCAGGGAAATGCCTGAGAATCCAGAGCAGGGTATTGCTAGCATTCTAGTTCTTGACTCAGATGGGTTACACATGGTGTTCACTATATATATATATATATATATATATCAAGATGTACTCATCAAGATGTACTGTATGATTTCTGTACTTTTCTATATATATGTTAAACTTGCATTTAAAAGTTTATCCAAAAAAATTAAGTGATTTCAAAGAACGAAAAGCTTCCTCTCTTTCTATAGCAAGAACTTATAACTTGATGCCATTTTTTCTGTTGGTTAGCTTAGCTCTCTGGAGACACTGTTAAATCCTCTTTCTCACAAAACCAAAGCATTTTCATATCCAATTTCTTATCAGAAGTAATCTAAGTTCTCCTATATGAGCTGTATACACACTCCTATACAAAATATAAATGATCCATATAATGTCAACTACTTAGCATGGAGGCGTAATACAGAAATTGAAGAAAATTTAGGTCTCAAATCAGTATACTACTTACTCTGCTTCTCCACCTCAACAATACAATGGATTTAAATATATAGTGCAGCATAAATTATCACAATGTTCAATCATTGTGGCCAACAGCAGTGTTACAGTATTAATGCATTCTGTTGTCTGAATTCAACAGCTTCTCCAGTCTTCAATTCCTGATGCCATTTTTCAGTGATAAGAAACATTAACAACACATTCACAAAACACTTAAAATCTAAATTAGGCCTTCTAGTCATTAAATGAAGACATTGTTCAAAACTGTATTATGTAAAATGAAAACAAAAACCTGCATGTAACCACTAACCCACAACAAATAATTTTTTTTTTTTTTTTTTTTGAGACGGGGTCTCGCTCTGTAGCCCAGGCTGGAGTGCAGTGGCCGGATCTCAGCTCACTGCAAGCTCCGCCTCCCGGGTTTACGCCATTCTCCTGTCTCAGCCTCCCGAGTAGCTGGGACTACAGGCGCCCGCCACCTCGCCCGGCTAGTTTTTTGTATTTTTTAGTAGAGACGGGGTTTCACCGTGTTAGCCAGGATGGTCTCGATCTCCTAACCTCACGATCCGCCCGTCTCGGCCTCCCAAAGTGCTAGGATTACAGGCTTGAGCCACCACGCCCGGCCAACAAATAATTAAGAAGTATTTTTTCCCTTAATCACAATCTTTTTGCTGGGCAGAGATAATCAGAACAGATCCTGAAATATCTGTTCAAGACTAACACATTTCAGGGTTACACAATCTTGCCCTATCCAATCTTGTCCTAAGAGAATTTTCTGAATTATCAGTGTAATAGAAATTTTATATCCATGTTATGCTACTTTTGCCTAATACTGTTTTATCTCATAGTTTAAGAATCTGATAGAGAATGTGATATGAAAACATATCTGCTGATAGAACGCTACTTTCTGATACGTTATTTAAGAGCAAAGGCTGGAAGATCCCTAGAAAAAACTAATTTTGTCTTCTTCACTAACTTATTAAAATCGGTTACCACTTTGAAAATTTTGGGGGTACATTTCATACTTTCAAATACATAAAGGTAGGTTTGTATTATTTTATAGACAGGGTCTTGCTCTGTTGCCCAGGTGGGAGTGCAGTGGTGCGATAACAGCTCATTGCAGCCCTGACCCTCCTGGGCTCAAGCAATCCTCCCATCTCAGCCACCTAAGTAGCTGGGACCACAGGTACACACCCTTACGCAAGCTAATTTTTTTTTTTTTGGAGACGGAGTTTCACTCTTGTTGCTTAGGCTGGAGTGCAATGGCACAATCTCGGCTGACCACAACCTCCATCTTCCGGGTTCAAGCGATTCTCCTGCCTCAGTCTCCCGGGTAGCTGGGATTACAGGCATGTGCCACCACACCCAGCTAATTTTGTATTTTTTTTTTAGTAGACACAGGGTCTCTCCGTGTTCATCAGGCTGGTCTTGAACTCCTGACCTCAGGTGATCCACCCACCTTGGCCTCCCAAAGTGCTGGGATTACAGGCATGAGCCACTGCACCCGGCTTCAATTTTTTATTTTTTGTAGAGATGGAGTCTCCTCCTGTTGCCCAGGCTAGCCTCGAACTCCTGGGCCCAAGTGATCTTCCTGCCTTGGAACCCCAAAATGTTGGGATTATAGGTGTGAGCCACCATGCCTGGCCAATTTGCATTAACAGTAAAAATCTAGTAGTCAGCAGAACTAGGTTCTAGTGCCAGTTCTAGCTCTGATTTTAACTCACACAATGATTTTGGTTAAGTTACTCAAGTCTTTCTAGGCCTCACCTTGCTCAAGTGAAAATGAGAGGACTGAATTAGATACCCTTTGAAGATTTCATACAATTCTAATATCCTATAACAGGTCTAGTGAAGAATGTATCTCAGACTAGAAATTTACAAGGATGGTTATGGTACCCAGATAAAGATCATATAGCAATACAAAAGAAAAGCAAATATCCCTTAATTATTCAGTCCATTTGTTAAGTTAGGTCTCCGTGCAAATGGACATTCCTTCCTCTACAAGCACCTGGATTTCATCTATTTCAGCACTTATGTGCACTGTAGAAGTGTTTATGAAGTACAGTACCTATTTGCTTTATACCTTGGCAAAAGCACTTCTTGAAGATGCTATCATTCTGCTTTCCCAAAGGAAAGCTGACTCTAGTCAATCCTCTCTCATTTAGACTTTGAACATCAATTAGCATTAAGGGGACACACACAGAAACCACCACCCCACCCTCCCCCCCCCCCCACCCGCCGCTGCCAAAAAAAAAAAAAAAAGACTGACAACCCTTTTCCAGGCTGCACTACACCAATAAAAGTGTCATTGAGTAAGTCAATCCATAAGCCCCTCTCTAGTACATACATTGTCAGGAAGCCATCAGCATTACCTGTGTCTACTTTGGCTGTCATTTAAGGCTCTGCTGGATGAGCCTCACCATCTGGAACACCATGGCTTCATCTTTCTAAATCAAACAGCTCAGCTGGCTTACCTCCTTCTCATCTTTCATATTATATAGTGGTGGGTCTTTCAGAGTAATAGGCACTAATACAATAAGAGGGACAACAGAGTCGTAGCACAAAGCTCAGGCTCAGTGAATGTCAAATACAGCCAAAAGGACCTTAAAGGTCATCTAGTACAATTCTTTCTTTTCACTTGAGAATTCAGAGGTGCCCAACGTCACTATCTAAGGCCATACAGAATGTGCATATCCTAACTTCGTGCTAGTACTCTTTCTACTCTATAAAATTTAAAGTTGCCTCTCAGGAAAGAATGCTTACATTGGAATCCACCTCCTATGGAACACGGTAATTGTCATTCCTCTGTATCAACAATGAAACACGCACTTCAAATGAGATGAGATACTCAAAAACTTCTTCAAGTTCTGTCTGTCCAAAGGTCAAAAACTGAATCTGTGCTAATAAACACAATCTACTAGTATATTAGGCTCAGACAGAGTGCAAAATCCCAAGGAAGGAAGTAGTTTATATTGTTCCAGTGGCAAAGATTTTTAGGATAGTGAGATGAAAGAAATGTCCTGAAGTTGTCCTCGGGCTTTGAGAGAGAATAAAATGGTGGAATGGTTAGAACACAGAGCAAGCATTGGATTCTTTATAAAGAAATTGTGTGATTTGCAAAGAAATAAGACAACTGCTTCAATTATAACACTAGGCTAAAATATCCAAGTGCTTTACTTTCTTGTAAAAATTTATTCAGAGGAGGGTTTTCCTTGTCATTTAGTTTTTGCAGCACACACATCCCATATTTAATCCACTATCTGCCTACAATCTAGTATTTAGCTATTATTCACATTCTCATGTGGGCATATATCCAACCTCGTACTCCATCAAACACTGGAATAAACGTCAATATATTAGGAAATTAGAAAAACGAAATGAACAGGAGGGAAAGCAAATACATTTTCACACAAAGTACAGGATACAGCTGTGATCTGTCAAGCTTACAAGACTGTCTCCTTAGCTAACAGCAAAGCTACAGGACTATCCCCTCAGCTGAACAGGAAGTCGCAGTCTAAAAAATAAAAATGTTCCCAAGCCTCAACTCTATTCCCTTCACTTCACATTTCTAGCACACATTCACCCTTTGACCAGGCCTGTATAATACACCCATTCAAGTAGCCTTGATGAGGTGTCAGCAAGTCTATGGATGAGAAGTACTTTGAGAGTCCACAGAATAACCTTTAATCATGATGTCCCTAATTAAAAGCCATGTGAGACTAATGTGTTTGGTTGTACTCTTCAGAATAAACAGGTTGTATCCAGAAAGACAAAACCAGCTTTGGCCTTTAAGAAATCCGTAATTGTATGAATGATTTTTATTTTTTATTTTTTCTGAGACGGAGTTTCGCTCTGTCACCCAGGCTGGAGTGCAGTGGCACCATCTTGGCTCACTGCAACCTCCGCCTGCTGGGTTCAAGCAATTCTTCTGCCTCAGCCTCCTGAATAGCTGGGACTACAGGTGCGAGCTACCACGCCCAGCTAATTTTTGTATTTTTGATAGAGACGGGGTGTCACCATATAGGCCAGGCTGTTCTCGAACTCCTGACCTCATGGTCCACCTGCCTCAGCCTCCCAAAGTGCTGGGATTACAGGTGTGAGCCACCGCACCCGGCCTATTTAATTATTTTTGAGATGGAGTCTTGCTCACTTTGTCACCCAGGCTGGAGTGCAGCGGCGCACACTCAGCTCACTGCAACCTCCACCTCCTGGGTTCAAGCGATTCTCCTGCCTCAGCCTCCTGAGTAGCTGAGATTACAAGCATGTGCCACCATGCCCAGCAAATTTTTGTATTTTTAGTTTAGTCAGGATTTCACCATTTTGGCCAGGCTGGTCTCAAACTCCCGACTTCAAGTGATTCACCTGCCTCAGCCTCCCCAAGTGCTGGGATTACAGGCATGAGCCACTGCACCCGGCCTATATAGGTGATCTTTAGTTTTCCATTTCTGAAAGTGTTTCCATGGTACCGAAATATAACTAAAAAAACAGAATTTCCTTTATCTTTCATAGGATACTACGTCAGCTAACAGACAAGGCACCTAACCCAGGCCCAAGGCAATGGAGGTGAAAAGAGAGCACTTCACAATGGATCTAATGTAATTTTTAAGTGATTTATAAATTAAATGTCACTTATAAACTATAATTTAAAAAGATGAGAGTCAAGGAAAGAAGAAGACAGTATTGTAGGCACTGGGAAAAATTTTGCAACCAATGATAATTTAACAGTAATATGGCAGATCCTTCCTATAGTTCTACTTTAGAATGGATTTGCGATACTGAAAAGAATCATGAACTAGACACTTAGATGCTGATTAGAGGTGCCCAGGTACATCAGCAGATCATATTCCAAGTGACAGTTCAACATACATAAAAGACTCAATACAAAGGAAATAGTGACATCCTCCAATGGTGTGTTTAGAAAAGGGAGGAGGTGGTGAGCATTTTTTCCCCAAGAAAATGCTATAGAATTATTTTCAAATTAATACTCCTTTCAATGTCTTGATTTCCCAGCTTACCCTTTACATCAGAGGAGAGCACAGTAGTGTTGCCACAGTCCTCAAAAAGTACTATCACCATGGATATGATACACAAAGAACAGAGCTAACTCTCAAACAGGAAGTCACCATCTTGTCAATCAGATGGTACACATTAGAAATGGAAAGATCAGCAACATAGGGAAAGCAATAAAGAACATGTAGAATCGAGGGAAGGAATTCTGAGATCTTGCCCTTTTTCACAGGCAGCTCCACAATTTATGAACAGCTGGGAAATTTCCTGTTCACAGGAAAAGGATGACTTCTTAGTTCACATTAAAGTGGAAACAACAAAAACTGACCGCAACACACAGAAAAAAGGTGTTTCCTGAAAAAAGGAGAGGCAGAGTGCTGCCTTTCTTTGCAAAAGAAATCGCCCCCTCAAAAAATACACCACACAAACCCAAAGTACAAAGGAAAAGCAAAATAACATGGATATGGCAAGCCAAAAAAAAAAAAAAATCTTGGCCGGGCGCGGTGGCTCAAGCCTGTAATCCCAGCACTTTGGGAGGCCAGGACGAGCGGATCACGAGGTCAGGAGACCGAGACCATCCTGGTTAACACGGTGAAACCCCGTCTCTACTGAAAAATACAAAAAAAAAAAAAAAAACTAGCTGGGCGAGGTGGCCGGCGCCTGTAGTCCCAGCTACTCGGGAGGCTGAGGCAGGAGAACGGCGCAAACCAGGAAGGCAGAGCTTGCAGTGAGCTGAGATCCGGCCACTGTACTCTAGCCTGGGTGACAGAGCGAGACTCCGTCTCAAAAAAAAAAAATCTTCAGGAGATAAAGGAGAAAATAACTAAATCAAAGAAATATTTCATGGTAACAGTTACCTTCAGTGGGAAAATCATTTTGTCCCTGTGGGTTATTTTAAATGCAAATATGCATAAGGGAAATGATAGCATATTCCCACTTGATATTCATGCAAAGATTTTTATCTATAATTTTTGAAAATGATTATCTAGCATCAGTTTTTCTGCATACATACACAAAAGAATCCATACTTCATCACTAACTTATCATTAGCTCCTATAGATTATTTCAGAGAATCAATGCTTAGTTTATTCTTTATAGTGTTTCTTAAGAAGTATATTCTTTCACTGCAACAAAAAATATTTGTTGAGTGTCTACTGTTTACCATTTTACATGCCGGGGTCTCAGTGGAGAACAAGCTCCCTGCCTTCCTGGAGTTTTACCTAGTTTTGTTTTATTGACTAGAGCTGTGGTTTTCAAACTTTACTGCAAATTAGAATCAGATGAAGAGCTTTAAGAAAATCCCAGTACCCAGACTGCACCCACACCATTTAAATCAAAATCTCACCAGTGAGACCTAGACATCAATAAATCTTGAAGCACCAAGTGACTCCAAAGAACAATAATGTTTGAGTACAGGTAGATCTAAAGCATTAGTTCCTGGCTAGGAGTGGCAGCTTAGCCCATAATCCCAGCGCTTTAGGAGGCCCAGGCAGGAGGACTGATTGAGGCCAGAAGTTTGAAAGCATTAGTTCTCAACTTTGGTCTTTGAAAAAACACCTCTTGGTCAGTTAAACTGTTTTCCTGCATCTTTAAGGAAGAAGAATTTTCCAGAACTACTAGGAAAAATTACTGGCAACTACTTTTAGATAACTAACAATATAATATATTCAATGCAGAGAAGAGTTAGTTGTCATATAATAGTCAATTATAAAAGTGCAGAGTGGGGTAGAGAAAGCATTGATAGGGGGAGAATTGGGGGTATGAAAAAATGCACTGGGTCACTAACCCCAGCCCATCTCTTATCCACAAGGCATCAAAATATTTTGCAACCTAAGGAACTCTTGAGGAAATAATTGGAAACTCTTAAGAACCTAGAGTTTCCCTATATCACTGACCACAGGAATCCAAAGAACTTTCTAATAAAGACATGGGTCTAGAAAGAACCAAAACTAATCTAATTATAATCCCATCTTCCCATTAGTATAGCCACTGCCCAAATAGTCCCTGTGATGGCTAAAGAACACCAATAAAAAGAAAGGAGTTTTTCCTTTGCTCCAGGTGCATGGTAAGGGTATATTTTGAGGAAGGTGAGATAAAAAGTAACTTCAAGTTTTACTTGGTATAGAGATCTTAGAATTTAAATTTGTGCCAATTGTTTCAAATTCAATACTTTAAGGAATCCATTCAGTGTTGACTAGACAAATCTGATTTGCCCATTTCCCATTTCCTTCTATTAACTCTTAGAGCAAATTAATACTCTAAACCACAAAATTAATTTTTCACTTTCTACTCTAAGTCCTGTAATTATTTTGTAAAAAATTCCATTTATTTCCCAAGCATAAGGAAAGGTATTTTCCTACTTCTAAAAATTATTAATGCCTACTACTATTTGTGATAGGGAGAAAAAACCCTTACTTCGGCTGTGCTGTCATCTTCAAAACAGTTTTAATTCCCAATATAAAAGGGGGTTGATACTAATTCTCTTAATCTTTGCTAGTTTTCAATTGCACTTTCCTGCTTTTGTAAATATTATATTTATGCCTAAAATTAATCATTAAAGGAATTAGTTGATTAGAAAACATGCCATGCAATGTAAGAACAGAAAGTCTGCAAATGCAAAATGAAAGTAACTCTAGTATGCAATTTATTCATGGAACTAAAGATAATATACATTTGAGCATCATCAGAACCTGTTGTGAGTTATGTCAGTTTGAGGATTAAGGCTTTCCCTAAACCCAAGAGCCTAGGAAGGGTAGCAGTGATGCAGCTAGTTATCTCATTAAGAACACTGGAATTGTGATGTGATTTCAGTTGTCTTTGCTGACTTATAAAAATCTGCTTGCAATACAACAGCCTTCAGGTCACAAACTCATACATATGCTACCACAGGGATTATATAATAGTCTGCACATTTAGCTAAGCCAAAAGATTTCATAGTGGTTAGCATGGATTTATGTTTCATTTGACCATTACTGTCTTACTCCATTGAGAACATTTGTATAATGAGCTTTATGTCATTTAATAAACTATGCAAAGAAAGTCTTGATTAGAAGGAGCTGTGTAATCTCTTTCTATCAGCATAGTGTCTTCAAGTTCATAATGCACTTTTACATCCTTTATTTCATTTTATGCTCAAAACAACTTTTAAAAATCATAGCTCCATTACACAGACTAAGATCCGTCCTATGGCTTAGAGAAGTTAAGGGATTTACTCAAGGACATAGAGTTACTAAGTTGCTGAGTTAGGACAGGAATCAAAGTCTCTGATGCCTGCCTCTCTGTTAGACAATTGAGCTGCCATAGTTACTCACTTATACTTTATCCATTTTGTTTTAATCTGGGCTTTTCTTAGAAAAAAAAATCAAGGAAAAATAAGATATTAATATTGTAAATATTCATTAAAAGCTGAATCTGAGATAACACTATCACCAAATAACTTATGCTATGAAACTCAGCAACCCATGTTTTTTATCAGCTGCCAAATATGGAACACTGAACTCAGTACTTATCCAAAAACATGCCTATTTCTCAGCAAATTAATGTTCAGGAAGTACCACATGTAATATTTCTGAAATTAAGGGTAATAGCGATAAGCAGCTGAGTGGCTTATGTAAACAGACTGGTTTACCACTATTTTCTAAGGTCATGCAATACCATAATTCAGAACACCTGGGCAAGAAGTTCAACAGTTCAATAAAATATTTTGAGTAACTGCCCATATGTTTCTATCATCATAACTTATTCCTGTTTCTTGTCTGATAATTTTTCCAGATTGACATGTGAACCAAGAAAGATTTCAGTAGCATTAAAACAGCTAATATTATTGGGCACTTACTAGAGGTAAACACTTCACATGAATTTCACTTAAGAATGAGAAAACTGGCCGGGCGCGGTGGCTCAAGCCTGTAATCCCAGCACTTTGGGAGGCCGAGGCGGGTGGATCACGAGGTCAGGAGATCGAGACTATCCTGGCTAACATGGTGAAACCCCGTCTCTACTAAAAATACAAAAAACTAGCCGGGCGTGGTAGCGGGCGCCTGTAGTCTCAGCTACTTGGGAGGCTGAGGCGGGAGAATGGCGTGAACCCGGGAGGCGGAGCTTGCAGTGAGCCGAGATCACGCCACTGCACTCCAGCCTGGGAGCACAGCGAGACTCCGTCTCAAAAAAAAAAAAAAAAAAAAAAAAGAATGAGAAAACTGCTGGGTGTGGTGGCTCACGCCTGTAATCCCAGCACTTTGGCAGGCGGATCATGAGGTCAGGAGTTCGAGACCTGCCTGGCCAACATGGAGAACCTGTCTGTGGTAAAGAAACAAAAAATTTGCCAGGCATAGTGGTGCGTGCCTGTAATCCCAGCTACTCGGGAGGCTGAGGCAGGAGAATCACTTGAACCCAGGAGGTGGAGGTTGCAGTGAGCTGAGATCGTGCCATTGCACTCCAGCCTGGGCAATGTGGCGAGACATCTCAAAAAAAAAAAAAACAAACCCGGAATGAGAAAACTGGCTTTCTCCCAAGATCTTGCAGCTAGTTGAGTGACAGTCCCAGATTATCAATCTAGGGCTTCTAATTCTAAACCTGAGACTCCCTGTATTACACACAAATAATAGCCGTATTATCTGATTATCTGATAGCACTAAAATATTTTGTGACTCAGATTTATGGCTCTTAATCCTTTTTTTTTTTTTTTTTGAGACGGAGTCTCGCTCAGTTGCCCAGGCTGGAGTGCAGTGGCGCAATCTCGGCTCACTGCAAGCTCCGCCTCCCAGGTTCACGTCATTCTCCTGCCTCAGCCTCCCAAGTAGCTGGGACTACCGCCGCCACGCCCGGCTAATTTTTTGCATTTTTAGTAGAGACGGGGTTCCACCGTGTTAGCCAGGATGGTCTCGATATCCTGACCTCATGTTCCACCTGTATGGCTCTTAATCTTTATACAACATTCTTGATTTCTGCAAATGTATTATAAAAGTAACACATATTCAATATTTACATGCCATTCCCCCAAAATAAATTTTAATCAAAGTCAGGTACATCTTTCATACATTTTCTCAGCATATATAAACAGAAACTTTCTTGTTCATACTTTTAAAAATCTATTATATTGCATATTCTGTTCTACAGCTTAGTTTTCAGAAACTCATAGTGGACATTAGTCAGCACACATCAAATGACCTCATTCTTTCAATGGTTGCTGTGCATGATTATGGCACACACATCTTCCGTTTCCTGGTCGGTTTGTTTTCTTGTCATTACCAATTCTGCTATATATAATAAACATCTTCGTACATAGAACTTTGAATTTTTTGGAACTAAAATGTAAATTTCTAGAAACATAACTGACAAGTCAAGGGGTAGGTACATTTAACCTCTAACAAATTGCTTTCCATAAAAATTAAACTTATTAATACTTTTATCAGCAGTGTGTACATGAGAATTGGAGTTTTCTTTACTAGAAGAATTTTTTTTTTTTTTGAGACAGAGTCTCGCTCTGTCGCCCAGGCTGGAGTGCAGTGGTGCAATCTCCGCTCACTGCAAGCTCTGCCTCCCAGGTTCACGCCATTCTCCTGCCTCAGCCTCCCGTGTAGCTGGGACTACAGGCGCCCGCCACCGTGCCAGGCTAATTTTTTGTATTTTTAGTAGAGACAGGGTTTCACCGTGTTAGCCGGGATGGTCTCGATCTCCTGACCTCATGATCCGCCCGTCTCGGCCTCCCAAAGTGCTGGGATTACAGGCGTGAGCCACCGGGCCCAGCCCTCTAGGGGAATTTTACCTACTCTTATTTTACCTATTGATGAGAACAATAATCCTCAAGGGAAATGAATCAGTCATTCTATTAACTTCAAAGTGAAAATTAAGACTGCTGATGGTTACTAAAGGTTCCAATTACTATTTTTTTAAAGTTAAAAATATGAACAAAACCAAGCTATAAAAAGTTCGTAACACAAGTACAACCTGTGAGAGAAAATGTGCTACTTTAAGTTTATTCACAGAAAAATAATAGTCTTGGGTATTTCAGTATATGTACTAGATTCCTAATGAGTATTACTAGAAATGCAGACATAGGCCGGGCGCGGTGGCTCAAGCCTGTAATCCCAGCACTTTGGGAGGCCGAGACGGGCGGATCACGAGGTCAGGAGATCGAGACCATTCTGGCTAACACGGTGAAACCCCGTCTCTACTAAAAAGTACAAAAAAAAACTAGCCGGGCGAGGTGGCGAGCGCCTGTAGTCCCAGCTACTCGGGAGGCTGAGCCAGGAGAATGGCGTAAACCCGGGAGGCGGAGCTTGCAGTGAGCAGAGATCCGGCCACCGCACTCCAGCCTGGGTGACAGAGCGAGACTCCGTCTCAAAAAAAAAAAAAAAAAAAAAAAAGAAAAAAAAAAAAGAAATGCAGACATAAAATTTAAACACAGTGACCTTTATAGAATCCAGACAGTTTCTAACAGTTACAACCAAAAAGAAGATACACTGAGAAATGTTCAATGAAAAGTAAAAAGCTATTTTATATTCCATTATCATTTGCCACAACAACAACAAAATCCACATTATACCCAAGCAGAAACTGGCATTATGTAAATTCATCTACTTGAAAGTGAATCCAAGAGTATTCTTTTTATTACTATTGAACTAAATGTGAAAATATAGACAGATCACTATGGTAAATTGTTCAGTTGATTTTTCCCCATTCTGCTATGATCTTATGCTCTCAGCCATCTGGCTTGTATTTACTGTACTACTGGGAAGCCGTATTTGCTCACTAACAAAAGTAAAACTCTATTTTTCCTATTGTGTTTGCATAGTTATTCCCATGTGTTTGTTTTTTTCCATTTTCTAAACCAGGTATTTTGCCCACCTCAGGACAAACTCTTGAAGGCCTCATTATTATTTATATCTTAACAGAACATACTATATTTATGGTTGTTCTGCACTCCGTTTGAACAATGATTTCTTCAAGCTCTAAGGAAATTCACCTTTTCTACTTCAACTTCTGCAAACCTGTCTTTGAATGGACCTTAGTTCCTTTCATTTGAGTCACTCACTTACTTTCCTTACTATCAAATATAACCTCTAAAATGGTTTTCAGGCTTAAAAATAAAACTATTCACTTATTTACGTTTTTTATATAAGCTATTTGTCAAAATAACCACGTATCTTCATGCACAGAAGGAGCCTGCAGTTTAAGAAAGCTAATGTTTTACCCTAAACATTTGTTAGCATAGACCATCGGTCCCCAACTTTTTTGGCACCAGGGAAGACAATTTTTCCACAGACTGGGGGTGGGGGATAGGGGAGAAGGGGGATGGTTTCCCAATGAAACTGTGGCTCTGATTATCAGGCACTATATTCTCATAAGGAGTACGCAACTTAGATTCCTCGAACGAGCAGTTCACAACAGGGTTCAGGCCCCTATGAGAGTCTAGTGCTACCACTAATCTGACAGCAGATGGAGCTCAGCTGGTTACCCTCGCCTGCTGCATAGCCCCATTCCTAACAGGTACTGGTCTGGGGCCCAGGGAATGGGAACCCCTGGCAGGGACCATTAGGCTGAAGCAAATATCTTATGAGCAGTGATTCTTTGGTGTTTTCCTCAAGAGGGAGGGGGTACCTACTTCTTACTTTCCAGGTAGACAGAGGTGATATGAAAGATCCCTCTATAAAAGAACATTATTGGTACAATTTTTTTTCAATTCACTTATAAGTAATACCTGTACATAGTAAACAATTCAGTAGTACAGAAAAAGCCAAACTGGGCTGGGCAGGAAGGCTCACACCTGTAATCTCAGCACCTTGGGAAGCTGAGATAGCATCCTGGGAAGCCTAGGAGCCTGAGACTAGCCTGGGCAACATGGCAAGACCTTATCTCTAGAAAAAAAAAAAAATTTTAACTTAGGCATGATGGCATGGGCCTGTGGTCCCAGCTACTTGGGAGGCTGGGTTGGAGGATCGCTTGAACCCAGGAGGTTGAGGCTGCAGTGAGCCATGTTCGTGCCACTACACTTCAGCCTGGGCAACAAAGCAAGACTCTGTCTCAAGAATAAGTAAATAAATAAAAACACAACTGTAAAAAGGAATCTATACAATTAAGTTAGTCTTCCTCTCAACCTTGAACTCCTTGTTTCTTTCTTTTTTTTTTTTTTTTTTTTTTTTTTTTTGAGACGGAGTCTCACTGTGTCTCCCAGGCTGGAGTGCAGTGGCGTGATCTCGGCTCACTGCAAGCTCCGCCTCCCGGGTTCACGCCATTCTCCCGCCTCAGCCTCCCAAGTAGCTGGGACTACAGGCGCCCGCCACCGTGCCCGGCTAATTTTTTGTATTTTTAGTAGAGACGGGGTTTCACCATGTTAGCCAGGATAGTCTCGATCTCCTGACCTCGTGATCCACCCGCCTCGGCCTCCCAAAGTGCTGGGATTACAGGCTTGAGCCACCGCGCCCGGCCGAACTCCTTGTTTCTATGCATTTCCTGTTTTTACAAAAATTGGAGAATGCACACTTCTCTATATCTTGCTTTGTTTTACTTAATGGTATATCCTAGAATGTGTTCTATTTCAGGACTTAGAGAGCCATCTAACTTATTTTTAAATGGTTGCACAGTATTCCATTGTAGGGATATATCGCTATTTAGCAAATTCCCTACAACAGGCATATAGATTTTTCCCTAATATTTCACTATTATAATCATGCACTTGTATATACCTCTTTGCAAATATTTATATAAATTTTGTATTATGTTTAACTTTTGGAGGAACCACTGTATAGTTTTTCCATAGCAGTTGCACCATTTTACATTCACAGCAGCAATTTCTAATTTCTCCACATCCTCATTAACATTTTAAATTTTGGTAAAGTTCAATTATCTATTTTTCCTGTTGTTGCCTGTTTTTTGGTGTCACATCCAAGAAATCATTGCCAAATCTGATGTCATGAAGATTTCCCTCTGGTTTCTTCTAAGAGTCTCATGGTTTTAGCTCTTTATTTAGGTTTTTGATCCATTTTATTTTTGTATGTTGTACAAGGGTCTTACACTTCATTTTTTTGCATGAGGACATCTGGTTTTCCCAGCACTATTTCTTGAAAAAGACCATCTTCTCCCCCTTGAATGGTGTTGGCACCCTTGTCAAAAAAATCAATTGACTGTATATGTGAGAGCTACTTTCCGGGACAATATTAATTTTGATAATGGCAAATTGCCCTCCAAACACCAACTTATACTCCCACTGATATGAGAGCGTTCACTTTCCACATCATCCAACCACATTTGAGAGCAATATAATATGGCTTGATGTATTAGTACATTTTCACGCTGCTAATAAAAACATACCTGAGACTGGGTAATTTATAAAGGCATGGTGGCTCATGCCTGTAATCTCAGCACTTTGGGAGGCTGAGGTGGGCGGATCACTTGAGGTTGGGAGTTCAAGACCAGCCTGGCCAACAGGGTAAAACCCTGTCTCTACTAAAATAGGAATATTAGCTTGGTGTGGTGGTGCACACCTGTAATCCCAGCTACTTGGGAGGGTGAGGCAGGAGAATTGCTTGAACCCAGGAGGCGGAGGTTGCATTGAGCTGAGATTGCGCCACTGTACTCCAGCCTGGGCAACAGAGCAAGACTCCGCCTCAGGAAAAAAAAAAAAATAGAAGTTTAATGGAGTCACAGTTCCACATAGCTGGGGAAGACTCACAACCATGGTGGAAGGCGAAAGACATGTCTTATATGGTGGCAGACAAGAGAGAATGAGAGCCAAGTTAAAGGGGTTCTGAAATCCCTTATAAAATCATTAGATCTCAGACTTAAGTCACTACACAAGAACAGTATGAGGGAAACTGCTCCCATGATTCAATTATCTCCCAGCAGGTCCCTCCTACAGCACATGGGAATTATGGGAGTTACAATTCAAGATGAGTTGTGGGTGGGGACACAGCCAAGCCATATCATTCCACCCCTGGCCCCTTCAAATCTCATGTCCTAATATTTCAAAACCTATCATGCCTTTCCAACAGTCCCCCAAAGTCTTAACTCATTTCAGCATTAACTCAAAGTCCACAGTCCAAAGTCTCATCTGAGACAAGGCCAGTCCCTTCTGCCTATGAGCCTACAAAAGCAAAAGCAAGTTAGTTACTTCCTAGGTACAGTGGGGGTCCAGGCATTGCGTAAATATAGCTGTTTCAAATGGGAGAAACTGACCAAAACAAAGGGGCTACAGACCTCATGTAAGTCCAAAATCCAACAGGGCAGTCAAATCTTAAAGTTCCACCGGGAGCGGTGGCTCAAGCCTGTAATCCCAGCACTTTGGGAGGCCGAGACGGGCGGATCACGAGGTCAGGAGATCAAGACCATCCTGGCTAAAAAATACAAAAAACTAGCCAGGCGAGGTGGCGGGCGCCTGTAGTCCCAGCTACACAGGAGGCTGAGGCAGGAGAATGGCGTAAACCCGGGAGGCGGAGCTTGCAGTGAGCTGAGATCCGGCCACTGCACTCCAGCCCGGGCAACAGAGTGAGACTGCGTCTCAAAAAAAAAAAAAAAAAAAATCTTAAAGTTCCAAAATTATCTCCTTTCACTACAAATCTCACAACCAGGTCATGCTGATGCAAGAGGCAGGTTCCTATTACCTGGAGCAGCTCCACCCCTGTGGCTTTGCAGGGTACAGCACCACCCTGGCTGCTTTCACAGGCTGGCATTGAGTGTCTGCGGCTTTTCCAGGCGCACAGTGCAAGCTGTCAGTGGATCTACCATTCTGGGGTCTGGAGGACAGTGGCCCTCTTCTCACAGCTCCACTAGGCAGCACCCCAGTGGGAACTCTATGTGGGGGCTTCAACCCCACATTTCCCCATATTTCCCTTCTGCACTGCTCTAGCAGAGGTTCTCCATGAGGTACCCAGCCCTGCAGCAAACTTCTCTTTCCATACGTTCTCTGAAATCTAAGTGGAGGTTCCCAAACCTCAATTCTTGACTTCTGTGCACCCACAGGCTCAAAACCATGTGGAAGCTGCAGCTGCCAAGGCTTGGGGCTTGCACCCTCTGAGGCCATGGCCTGAGCTGTAACTTGGCCCCTTTTAGCCATGGCTAGAGTGATTGGGACACAAGGCACCAGGTCCCTAAGGTTGCACACAGCAGGGGAACTCTGAGCCCAGTCCATGAAACCATTTTTTTCCTCCATGCCTCCAGGCCTGTGATGGGAGGGGCTGGCACAAAGTTTTCTGACATGCCCTGGAAACATTTTCCCCATTGTTTTGGTGATTACATTTTCCACATTGTTTTGGCGATGAACTTTTGGCTCCTCATCACTTATGCAAATTTCTGCAGCCAGCCTGAATTTCTCCCTCAGAAAATGGGTTTTCCTTTTCTATCACATCATCAGGCTGCAAGTTTTCCAAACTTTTATGCTGTTTCCCTTTCAAAACTGAATGCTTCTAACAGCACCCAAGTCACCTCTTGAATGCTTTTCTGCTTAGAAATTTCTTCTGCCAGATACCCTAAATCATCTTTCTCAAGTTCAAAGTTCCACAGATCTTGGGCAGGAGCAAAATGCTGGCAGTCTCTTTGCTAAAACGCAGCAACAGTCATCTTTACTCCAGTTCCCACCAAGTTCCTAATCCCCATCTAAGACCACCTCAGCCTAAATTTCATTGTCCATATCATTGTCAGCATTTTGGTGAAAGTCATTCAACAAGTCTTTAGAAGTTCCAAACTTTCCTACATTTTCCTGTCTTCATCCGAGCCCTCCAAACGGTTCCAACCTCTGCCTGCTTGCTACCCAGTTCCAAAGGAGCTTCCACAGTTTTGGGTATCTTTACAGTAGCACCCCATTCCTGGTGACAATTTACTGTATTAGTCCATTTCATGTTGCTGATAAAGACATACCCAAGGCTGGGTAGTTCATAAAGAAAAAGATTTATGGACTCACAGTTCCACTTGGGTGGGGAGGCCTCACAATCATGGTGGAAGGGGAAAGGCATGTCTTACAAGGTGGCAGACGAGAGAATGAGAGTCAAACAAAAGGGAAAACCCCTTACAAAATCATCAGATCTCGTAAGACTTATTCACTACCACAAGAACAGTATGAGGGAAACTGCCCCCATGATTTAGTTATTGCCCACTGGGACCCTCCCACAACACATGGGAATTATGGGAGCTACAATTCAACATGGGATTTGGGTGGGGACACAGCCATACCATATTACTTGAGAAAGGATACATTTCTTATTATACTTAGCTAAATCTCTTCAAAGTATAGTAATATGTCTGTTTCTAATGGGATAGTGGTTCTCATCAGTTGAGTTGGATTTTAAACATGCTCATTTTTACCTTACCAGCTGAAGTCACTCCCAAGATATTCTGAGGATACATATTAAACTATTTCTTTTTCCCACAGATAATTCTCTAGAATTTACAGTTTTTAAATTTGTGCTTCTGTGAAACTATCTCGCTTCTCATTTTGCAACACAGACTTTTTCCTGTAACTGTCTTATTTTCCTGAGACATATAATAAGTAGCATGACAAGTTTCTCTCTATATTAGCCCCCAAATACTTAAGGTTCGAAGAAGAATATTACAAGATAGTATTTGCACAAATTTCCATTTATAAAATAGTTCTTATTTAGGGATACGTTAAAAAATTATCTAGGCCTCAACCTACAGAGGTTCTGATTTAGAAGACCTGGAATGGGACCCAGACATATATATTTGGAAAATGCTAGCACTTGATTTTAATAGATTTCCCCACTTAAGAACCACCAGAACTCATTTGATCATCATGACAATTCTATGTACTAATTCTGTGTTATAGTATACATTTACAGATGAGCAATCTGAGGCTGAGAGAGCCAAGTAACTTGCCCAAAGTCATATACTAGAAGCCAAGTCTCCAACTGTAAGTACATTACATAAAACTGTCTAAGCCTAACATTACTCAGATGGTTGCTAAAAGTGTGTTAATTCGGTAAATCTACTTTGTAAATTGTAAGTTACCTATATTATTGAGTTTTAAACATATAAATCATCTATTAATAGCATGACTTTTACACCGGCCCTAAAGGTAAATAGAAAGATAGTGAATAATATTTATTTAGCTACTGTGAACTAGCTATCTGTATTGTTCAGGGCACATTAGAATAGCATCGCTTTTAAAATACCTAGCACAAAGAGTGATCTGGTGGAAATTCCATTCCGCTGTCTTTGGGGTGAAAAATACTACGTCTCAGTAGTCAGCACTTGTGACCCTTTGGGCTTATGGTAGACATCACTCCGGAATCACTGGACTTCAGCACTGCTTCAATACAAACTTCATAAAACCAAAACAAGGGACAAAACTATCCTGGATTATGACAGTATTTATGTAAGGTGTTATCCTTTTTCGATTTCAAGCCAAATATTTCCAAACCAGTATTTCGTGCTTGATTAGCAGCTACTATTTTTAAAGCACTTATTATGTACAAGGCATCATGCTAAGTGATTTATTTAATACTCACTACTACCTTAGTGAGGCAACTATTACCTCCATCTTGTAGATGAGGAAAACAAGACCTAGAAAAGTTTAGTAACTTCCCTAAAGTGACAACAGTGGGTAGAATTTGAATACCCTTGCTCTTGTAACTTTGCTTTCCATTTAGCCTATACATTTATGTACATTATATAAAAATTTCACTTTAGATGAGATTTTATATCCTTCAAAGCTTTTGATCCTCAAAATTACTATGTCCTCTGTAGGCTATTCCACCACAGCCTGCAAATAAGTTTTTAAAGTCAATACTCTTGATCCCTGAGCCAAGATTAATCATTACTAAGCCAGTGCATGCCATTTGCTGAAAAGCTGAAATACATGATTAATTAAAAATATTAAATGTGGCCGGGCGCGGTGGCTCACGCCTGTAATCCCAGCACTTTGGGAGGCCGAGGCGGGCGGATCACGAGGTCAGGAGATTGAGACCATCCTGGCTAACATGGTGAAACCCCGTCTCTACTAAAAATGCAAAAAATTAGCCGGGCGAAGCGGCGGGCGCCTGTAGTCCCAGCTACTCGGGAGGCTGAGGCAGGAGAATGGCGTGAACCCGGGAGGCGGAGCTTGCAGTGAGCCGAGATCGCGCCACTGCACTCCAGCCTGGGCGACTAAGCGAGACTCTGTCTCAAAAAAAAAAAAAAAAAAAAAAATTAAATGTGACCCAGTGAAACTCTAAAGTAGAAAAATATGCATTCTATGTTTTCCCCTCAATGTTTTAATAACTACTTTATTAAATATTTATATGAATAAAATTAATTTAAATTATCTTGGTATGAGTATACTTTAGACAAAGAACAAAATCAAATTGCTTTACCATTACTGGAAACTTCCTCATGAAATAACTGGATAATAGAAATTGAAGCAGTACTTATTTATATTTATCAGGAGAATTCAATTTGGTTCCCAAGCCTAAGTAGTAAAAAAAAACTGATGGAAAAAAAAAAAAAGAGTACCAGACAAAACTCAGTTATCAATAAGACTACTAATATTTTATTAGTGTGCTAATTCTTTTTCTAGATAACACCAAAATCCACATTCCATGTTATTAGACTATTTCTTGATTAAAGATAGCATTATTTTAATTGAAATACATTTTATTTTAAAAATTGTGAGTGGTTTTTTTGGTAAAAAGATTTAGGATTATTTCTCAGCTCACTGAACATTTACTTCCAAACACCTCTAAGTTACTTGAGCAAGACTGACTGACAAACATGAACAATAAAGGCTTTACTTGCACTAGGAAAGCCCCCTGAATGCCTGGGCTCTTTGTCATCTCCTGGCTGCCTTACCACCACTGCCCTCGCTGACACCCTCCCCTCACCCAACTAGTAGAGAATAGAATGTTTAAAGTAACTAGTAGCTATTCTAATAAAATTGTGCTCCAAATCACCTTATCTTTCTTAATGTGGCACTAGTTTATCCACAGAATAGGTGGCTGTCTTCTGAATTACGGCAAGTTCAAATAACACTATTTAAAAAGTAAAACTATAGAAATACTTACCTACAAAGACCTAATCACAAAGTTTATTTCTAAAGAAATATGCTTCTCCTTTTACAACAGATAAAGTCATAAAATCTTCCAGAAGGGGATTTTTATCTGGAAAAGGAATTTCTTAATACAGGGTCATGGATCCCAAGAGACACTACAAACTTTAGAATATTTTATTTGAATTCTCTCAAATATAAAAAATTACCTACACATTTTTTGGGGGGAGAATCCGTGGCCTTCCTTAGTTCTTACAGGGGGTCTATGATCCCAAAAGAATTTTAAAAGTAATCTAACTAGCCTGGGAGTTTTAAGTACTGGTTTTGTTGCTACATGCCTATCAGCTGTGATGTTATCTATTGCAAGTAACTTGTTGATTAATTATGAAAATTTCTGAACTAGTTGCTTTTTAAATATATAACAGAGCAGGCCCAAGGTTACTGTTAAAATAGCATAGTTCTCAATTTCTGGCATTTCTTGTATGACAGAGAACCACAGCAGTGGAAATTGCCCATAATTCTAAGCACGTCTGTGGAAATGTGACTGTGAACATCCTATGTCACACATAATCTAGAAGAAAAAAGTTTGAGAACTGCTGGTTTGAACCAACCCTTTCATTTTACAGATGAGGAAACAGGCTCAAAGATGTTAAACCATTTCTTTGAAGTCACAAAGGGGTCTGGTACTTTATTCAATGTAACCTCAAGCAGGGCTGGGATTGAAATGGATCCCTACACTGGCATTTTTAGTCTGGATTGTGGCTATAAAAAGGATGATTTTATACCGTGGTATTCAACAAAGTTCTATCCCTGGGGTACTTCTCTCACTCTGCACATTCACCTTGGACAACCTCATCTGCCTCCCACAACTTCAACTCTCAATTCTCCTGTTATTAATTCGCAGATCTGTTACTTACAGTCCTGTCAAACTTCTAGCTTGTGCTCCAGATCTCTATGTCCAACTGCCTACTTAAAATCTCCTGCTGTGGTCTGCTGTTCAAGTCTCAACCTTCAAATATTGAAAAATCGAACTCTTATCACCCACATATTCTTCCAAAGACAGAGAGACAGCGAGGGAGACAGCGAGAGACACAGCATGAGCAAGAGATACAGCGTGAGCGAGACAGGGACAGAGAGACAGACAGAGAGAGACAGGCAGAAAGAGAGCACGAGCGAGAGAGAGCACGAGCGAAAGAGAGCACGAGTGAGTGAGCTCTTTGTTCCAGTTTTCTTTCTCCGTGCCAGAAACTAGGCACTTCTTTAACCCGACCTTCAACTCCATCATTCCTTCTGTTTTACCATTTTTCCTTTCAGGAAAAGTCTCTTCCTCTCTACCTGAGTCCACTGATTCATTTCAGGCACTCATTC
This sequence comes from Theropithecus gelada, assembly GCF_003255815.1. Lineage (NCBI taxonomy): Eukaryota > Metazoa > Chordata > Mammalia > Primates > Cercopithecidae > Theropithecus > Theropithecus gelada. Next base: position 106,701,727 of record NC_037677.1, on the reverse strand, counting down.
TCTCTCTCTCTCCTGGAATACTTTAGTAATCTCTTTACCTTCAACCTTGCTTCTCTCAGTCCACTCAATACTGTTGCCAAAGGAGGATTTTTAAAACACAGATCTGACCACATCACTCCACTTCTTATACATCCTTCATTGGCTCCCTATTTCCCACAGAAAAAAGTCCAAATTCCAGAACATGGTATGTAAATGTCTCCATGGTATAATCTCTGCTATAAAACTATCTGCTTTATACTGCAATGGAATAATGAGTACTTAAATATGCAATTAAGTACTCCTAATTATGGATGATAATCATCAAAAATTACTGGGTACATATATTAATTGGCCAAACTAAATTTGTGCTGTGTGATCCTGCCAGTGTCAATCTGTTCAATCACGTTTCAGGTAAACTGGCCTATTAATCACCTTCCAGTATTGGCAAAGGTTTTACATAATCTATCTCCACTAGGTTGATAAGAAAGCTGCATCACATGTTCCACTAAGCATATTCTCACCCAAACCTCATTCGAACTAGCAATGTCTTATCATATCTTTATGAGGTAAAGATTGGAAATCTGAAAAAAAACCTAACTTTCTTAATGATTTACCTAACAACAGCATTAGTATTCGCAGCAGGCAACCTCTAAGAAGAAGTCCCTAACCATCCCATCCTCCTGGTATTCACAACCATGTGTAGTCCCTTCTCGCGTTGTATCACAGTTGGTCTGAGAGAGCAATAGCAGTAGGGGCAGAAGTGGTGGTATATTTACAAGATGAGAATATTTTTAAAACTGGCTTCCGGCCGGGCGTGGTGGCTCACGCCTGTAATCCCAGCACTTTGGGAGGCCGAGGCGGGCGGATCACGAGGTCAGGAGATCGAGACCATCCTGGCTAACATGGTGAAACCCCGTCTCTACTGAAAATACAAAAAATTAGCCAGGCGTGGTGGCAGGCGCCTGTAGTCACAGCTACTCGGGAGGCTGAGGCAGAAGAATGGCGTGAACCTGGAAGGCGGAGTTTGCAGTGAGCCGAGATCGCACCACCATGCTCCAACCTGGTCGACAGAGCGAGACTCCGTCTCAAAAAAAAAAAAAAAACTGGCTTCCATCTTGGGTCCTCCCCATCCTTCTACTTGTTCCAAGGGAAGCCTGCTGCCACATCTTAAGAACACTCAGATGACCCTGTGATGAGGCTCGCTTAGAAAGGAACTGAGGCTCTCCACCATAAGCTCATGAGGAACTATGGCATGCCAACAACCAAGAGCGAAGTTAGAGGCAGCTTCTCCATCCCCAGTCAAGCCTTGAAATGACTGAAGCCCCAAGCCAGCAGCTTGACTGCAACATCATAAAACATACTGAGCCAGAACCCAGCAAAGCTGCTCTTAGATTCCTGATTCACAGAAACTGTGAGATAATAAACGTTTGTTGTCTAAAGCTGCTTAGTTTGGGGGTAATTTGTATGTAGCAACAGATAAGTAATACAGTATTTTATGGTTTTGCTTTTTTCTTTAAACAGGGTGCTCACTGTATGCTTTCCTACTGGAAATAACTTCAGCCGACAGTTTCTAATAGCTTCACTTTGATAATTAGCATTAACTTCAAAAGGCAATTCTCCTAGATTACATCCAGGTGGCTGGGACTCTTTGCCACTGCATCATGCCTCCAGGTCAGGGCCATACTCCTCCTTCCTCGTTAGTCCCTCCACCTAAATTACAGCCCTGAACACTTTTTTTTTTTTCACTTCACCAAATCAATCTCTTCTCCAATCAGTTCCTGAGTGCTTAAATTGGGGTAGGAGAACTTTTAAGTCAGAAGGTCTTGAAGGATGGGAGGAGGTGGCAGCGGAGTAATTGAGTGGGGCAAGCAACAGCATGATTACTCTGGAAGGAGAAGAGTTAGGAAGTTCAAAGTCAGAAGCAATGTGTAAGGTAAGAGAGAGGGTCTGGTGAGAGTGGGCTTAAATATGATTCATACTCATTGTTACCATTAAAAACTACAGAAACATTTCTGAAGAGTTTCTGAAAAGTTAAAAATCACCACAAATCTGCCAATGCAGAGATAATTGCTAGGAAACACTGGTAATATCCTCCAAACACATATAAAGGTATCTATTCACGTATACATGTACATTCATGTAATCAATTTTTCATATTACACATATTATAGCCTATCATTTACTGTAACATCTTTCTAAGCAAATAAATATCATTGTTAATGGCTGTGTTATATTCTAATGTTGTATAATGTGTGTAGTTATTAACACTTATTTGACCAGCCTCTTTCAAACATGTCCAGTTTTTTCTAGTCTTTACTAGTTTACAAATATAATTTTCGTCCTTATGCATATAACTTTTCACATTTGGACTCTGTAGGTAAATTCTTTGGAGTAGAATTATCGAGTCAATGAATACATTTTAACACATGTATGTATATGTGTGACCCTTCAGAAACAGTGCATCAAGACAATGTGCTTTTAAAGAGCAGCTAAAAGAGTGCTTTTATAGTAGACAGGCTTTCGTATCTGTTTAAAAAGAACAGTTAATAATAAGACAGACTGTAAGGGCTGCATAATATTCTAATAATACTTAATGATTAAGGACAAATGTTAAACAAATGTTTTAATAAAACAGCACAGAAAATTGTTTTTACACTGCTGTCCCAGATTTGAGCTCTAGTTCTTAAAACCTACTATGGATTCTTCCAACGTCTCTCCTTTTTTACAGGCTGGCTGCAAAAGATCCAAGATGCAAGGCAGAATTCAAAGGCTCTCGGGCATGGGAGCCACCAGATGAATTAGCCTGGGTCGTCCACAAACCCTCTTCTACCCCCACCTAGTCCACACTGAACTACATATAAGTGGAAAATAAGTCACTGAATTCTGGAGATGTTAATAAGCATAGATAACCTACCTTAATATAAGAGACTATCTCTGGGTGGTGGTTTACTGCTAATTTTTATCTACCAATTTGTTGCTGTATTTTCCTTTTTTTTTTTTTTTTTTTTTTTTTTTTTTTTTTTTTTTTTTTTTTTTGAGATGGAGTTTTGCTCTTGTTGCGCAGGCTGGAGTGCAATGGCACCATCTCGGCTCACCACAACCTCTGCCTCCCGGGTTCAAAAAATTCTCCTGCCTCAGCCTCCCGAGTAGCTGGGATTACAGACATGCGCCACCACGCCCGGCTAATTTTGTATTTTTTAGTAGAGACGGGGTTTCTGCATGTTGATCTGGCTGGTCTCCAACTCCCGACCCTCAAGTGATCCGCCTGCCTCAGCCTCCCAAAGTGCTGGGATTATGGGCGTGAGCCACAGCATCCAGCCTGTATTTTCCAAATATCTTATGAGTTTATGCTGTTTTTACAATCAGAAACAAACATAAATAAAAATAGTGCTGAATGCAGTGTATGTTATGATATGGCAGTGTTTTCTTTAAATTTATATAAATTTTAAATCACCAAAACATGACTTTTAAAATAAATATTATATACAGTTAACATAAATATTATATACAGTTAATTTTTTTTTTTTTTTGAGACTGAGTCTCGCTCTGTCGCCCAGGCAAGAGTGCAGTGGTGAGATCTCAGCTCAATGCAACCTCCGTCTCCCAGATTCAAGCGATTCTCCTGCCTCAGCTTTCCAAGAAGCTATGACTACAGGTGCATGCTACCGTGCCTGGCTAGTTTTTATATTTTCAGTAGAGATGGGGTTTCACCATGTTGGCCAGGCTGGTCTCAAATTCCTGAACTCAAGTGATCCACCCGCCTCGGCCTCCCAAAGTGCTGGGATTATAGGCATGAGTCATCTGCCTGGCCTATACAACTTAAGAAGCTGAACTGTGTGGCTAGTCACTACGTGACTGTGTCACAAAATTTCATGCCAACATTAAAGAACAGCAGGAACCCATGGTAAGACTGTAACACTGGTCAACTGATGTGTGTTTAACTGGCTGTAAGACTTCAGGCAAGTCCAGGAAATGTTCCATTTCCTACCATATAAAATGAGAAAGCTGAACTAGAAAACCTCTGAGGTCTATGGTCAATTCTTTCCAACTAGTATTTTCTTTCTTATGATATACCCAGTGCTCCCAGAATGCTCCATCTCCTAGAAAACCCACCTCTTACCCTCAGAAATTAGAACCTGACCACTTACGGGAAGCAAAAAGCACTAGTCTACTTAACCATGGCCCAGGTAAAAACAGGCTGTATTTTTTTGTGGCTAAAACAGTGGCTACTTGAAGAGGAATATGCAAAAGATGTTTCTCCTCACCTAACATCTAATTCCAGAAGGCTACTCTAACACTACTTTCTACTGCTGGGGAAATGACCTGCACACTCCTCTATGAAACGCTATCCCCATGCCTTAAACAGCCAATATATATTTAGAAGATTACCTATATGACAACACCTCAGAGAGTGAAAGCATCCACTTAAATATTGAAATGTGATCATTTAAAAAAAAGAAACAAGGAGAAGAAGGCGGCCAGGCGCAGTGGCTCATGCCTGCAATCCCAGCACTTTCGGAGGCCGAGGCGGGTGGATCACGAAGACAGGAGATCGAGACTGTCCTGGCTACCATGGTGAAACCCCATCTCTACTAAAAATACAAAACTTAGCCAGGTGTGGTGGCAGGCGCCTGTAGTCCCAGCTACTCGGGAGGCTGAGGCAGGAGAATGGCATGAACCTGGGAGGTGGAGCTTGAGAGCACGCCACTGCACTCCAGCCTGGGCGACAGAGCAAGACTCCGTCTCAAGAAAAAACAATAAAAGACACTTTCTAAACCATGTAAGGGGATTATCACATGAGAAATACAACTTGGAGAAGGTATGAACAATTCCAAAACTGGTAAAGATATTCTAAGTTATAATAATGAAACTGGACTCCATGATAAAATGCTGCCTCACTGTAGATGAAACCAGTGTAGGAAAAGCTAATAAGAAAAGAGCTTTTGAGACAGTCCACAACAGATGACAGGTTTTTTTGTTTGTTTTCTGAGACGGAGTCTCGTACTGTCGCCCAGGCTGGAGTGCAGTGGCATGACCTCAGCTCACTGTAACCCCTGCCTCCCGGGTTCAAGCGATTCTCCTGCCTCAGCCTCCCAAGTAGCTGGGATTACAGGCATCAGCCACCATACCGGATCATTTTTTGTACTTTTAGTAGAGACGAGTTTCATCATGTTGACCAGGCTGGTCTCAAACTACTGACCTCAGGTGATCTGCCTGCCTCGGCCTTCCAAAGCATTGGGATTACAGGCATAAGCCACCGCGCCCGGCAGATGATAGGCTTCAATGGGGATAGTGGTGGCATAAGAGACAAGAAAAGAGAAAATTCAAAGAGACTTCTTAGTCTAAAAAAAAAAAAAACACTGAGTCTCAAACTTGGTCTCAAACCAATAGCATCACCTGGTAACTTGTTAGAATGCAAATTATTGGGCCTTACTTCAGACTTAAAGACAAAATGTGGGGTGTGGCCTAGCAATGTATGGTTTAACAAGCCCTCCAGGTACTCCAATGCATGCTAAAGTCTGAGTACCACTAGTCTAAAAGGAATTATACTATTACTGGTAGTAGACTGGAGAGAGGGTCAAACTACAGGCAGCTAACAAAGCGCCACAAGTGCAATTTCTGTTTAGTCAGCAAGTCTAGCTTGGATTTAGAGCTTTTAATGGCACTTCTGTTGCTGGGCAGTTGCTTCCTGATGGAGTCAGTTATCACTCTAATGATTAGGCTTCCTCAGCAAGCAATATCCTTCAGAATAAAGGCTGTTCTAGTGAGTTTACTCCCTTTACCTGTAATTTCTTTAAAACATGGGATGCAGATAGGTGGGGTTGGAGATAGAGCAGAGGGTGGAAAGGGAATATCAATGAAGCTACAGCAGCAAGGGGGCGCTGAGATGATGATGAGAAATGGATGAGCTAATTGCCTTACAGATCTTGTACCATCTAACGAAACCCTAAGGACAAAAAGTTTATTTTATATTTCAATATGAAAGAATCCCTCTCTCAGAATTCCACTTGGTGACTGATAGTCTGGTTATAAATATTACTTAGCATTAAACATGCCATTTTTATTTATTCAGCAAATGGTAAGCCAAAGCTAATAAAATGGTCTCCCAAATGCAACTGAAAAAACTGATGATTTGCTTTGAGGGTTAATGGCAAAGAACTATTTTTCTGGTAGGTTACATGTATATATTACATGTTCCAAAATCTGAAACATGGCTAGTTAATCTTTTTTGGTTTAATTTACTTAATTTATGCATTGGCTTACATTTAGAAGCTTGTCTATACTTAGTATTTCCTATTACTCACAAAATGACACAACTTTCCAGTTTTACAACCTGGGGATGATTCAGGATCCACATTTAGATATAACGTTTTTTAAAAAAAATTCTCGGATGTCATTTTTAAGGAATTCATGGAAAGCAAAGAAATGTTTAAAACCCTTGATATATATTCAGGTTAGAGAATATAAATAGTAGACTGGTATACATAAGTAATTTGCTTATCTTTACAGTATCATTGTCTAGGTTGAAAGTCTCAAAACCTCATTTAATATAACTGATTACACGGCAGTATCTTGGATTATTGAAATCTTTGGTTTTTCCCTTTAGTTCAAATGAGAATTATAGACTAGTTTAATTGCTACTAAAACATTTATCTTACAGTTGAATTTAAAATAATTATATTTTATTTTATTAATGAAAAAATATAATTTTAAATTATAAAATAGCTTGCTAAAGAAATTATCTGGTTTATCAAAAAATGTAATTTTTTGAAACAAAAGGAAAATTATATTTACAAAATATCAAAATGCCCCAAGATATATGTCAAAATCCATTCAAAGACATACTCCATAGAAATTAACATTTCTATGTAAAATGACCTTATGAATACTGATTTTTGTAACAAAAGCATTATATCCCCTAGGCTGAGATATCTGTAACTAGAGAGACCGATTTCTGTGGTCTAGTGACATACTTGAGACACACTGAGTTTTAACAAAACAAGGTAAACCCTGTACTTAATTGCAGTACTTCTCAGTCTTTGCTCTGCTAAGGTACAATATGAACCTTTAAGAGATGGTACAGAAAGTAGTTTCCCAAACACATTTGGCACTATTTATCCTGAGAAATCTCTTAGAACTGATGATCTACATTAGCGGGAAATGCAGATGAGTTAATCCTAATAAACACTGCAGGCAACTAGCAAATTATAGTCCCAGAGACTCAAAATAGAAATTAAAAGCAGCTGAGTATAGCACAATGACTTTATTGTCCCTGCTATTTATTATTTACAAGAATGCACAAAGTATTTGCACTATATACATAATGCTTGTACTATATACATTTTAATATAGCACTTACGATAATTTTAAAATTAAAAATTAACTGGTTTTTAAGTAACTATACTTCAAGAACACTGCTCCCTCTATGAAATCCCATTCCCCAGAAACGGGCCCATCTGATTAGTACAGCTGATATGCCAGCTGGATGGATCCCAAGTAAATTTCAAACCAGCACTTGGCAAAATATTCCTGTACCCTGCATTTTACATGGAACACAAACTAAAGATGCATTCTGGGACTGCCCTGAGAACCAAACAATTGTATGGCAACATGAACATATTCAGTTTATCCTCTTTATATTAAATTTGCTAGATGACCAATTTAAACAATACTTCAAATGCTGTGCTTGATTTCTGCTTACATCTATTCTGTTATTAGTCTGTTGGCATCTAACACTGGATCAGAAAAGACTGCCATCTGGTAGTTACAGCAACCCTTCACTAACTTGGTCAGAAGTTGAAGACCATAAGCCTCAAAGAAATGCAAACCAAGTTTATTACTATGAATATATCAAAATCTTCTTTTTGTAAAGCCATTCAACAGGGTTTTTCATTCAAAGAGAAACACTGTGCTCACACACATTATATAATCGACCTACAAAAGTCAGGTTTTAAAGGAGTTAAAGGGATGAATGATTAAATTAAATGAGTAATTAGGTCCACATTCCCCTCACCCACAAGGCTGCCACTGTCTCTTTTATAAAGCCTAGGGATGAGAGCCAAATTGGCCCTATTTAAATTGGCTATTTAACTCTAACTTCTCTTAATCATAATGTGTGTGTTCTTGGGTACAAATTTTTTCCTCTCGATCAAGTTGTTGGTAGGCAATACTTTAGATGAAGAGAAATAATTAACAGTATAAAAACAATAACATGTATACAGCATATAAGCACGCACAAAGTGTTTTCAAACTTAACATGATCTTAATCAGGAAGGAAAGCCAGAGAAGTATTAATAGAATGAGATTATTTCAGATTCTACACTTCCCTAAGGTTACACAGTTAGGGTAACGGTAGAGTTGAGAAAGCTGAATCCACACCACCTAGTTAGAAATTATCTTTCTGGTATACCATACTCTCTTTCCTGAAAGAGTATTTTACAGTTTACATAGCTCTTAGTATTGTAAATATAATATGCACGTACATGTATAAATACTTTGCACTCTGAATTTGCCCAAGTATCCCTGCTGCCCACTTCCCCAGTCTGGTTTTACTACCTTTTTCCTTTTTTGTCCTTCCTTTTCTCTCCTTATCTTTCCAAAGTCACCACCACTTGCTTGAGCCTGAACGAAGGCAGAAGTGGATGAGTGAATGCAGGAGCCACCCTTTAAGAGCACTCATGATTTGTGATCACATCTATTCTAACTTAAGAGACTAGCATGCCAACACATGGACTATTTTCCCGAGCTCTCATTCTTAATGCAACAATGTCAAGGACATGGCCATTAAGAGATGACCTAGGATTATATAACACTTATCCAGCTTAATATGCTTATTCTATCCCATTATTTTACTTCAACCCTCTTTGTCTATAAAAATCCCTTTCCTTATATGGCCAGTCTCTGAAGTCCAAGATTTGATAGTCCTGGCATTTAGCAAAGGAGACTCTTCTTGTATCTCTTCCTGAAGGCATCTGAAACATCTTTTGTGATTGATTTTCCAGGTGGGAAAGATGCTCTTTCATAGGTTTGATCTATAATGTTCAACTGGCTGCCAATAAGATTAAGTCGCTTGGAAGTTGTTAAGAGGGGAAACTTTAAATGTTCTTGCCACTCACAAAAAAATAATAATAATAAGTTTTGAGGTAATACATATGTCAGACTGATTTATGCATTCTCATAAATCACATTCCAAAACCTTATGTTCTAAATGTATACATATTCCAAATCATGTTTTAGATAATACATACATGTAACTTTTGTCAGTTTTAAAAAGTTACTTAAAAAAAAAAAAAAGCTTATATCTCTTCATTAACATCTAGGCCACTCACTAGGTACTAGGTAGGGTAGGAGGGTGGCACATTAAAGTCATCCACCAAGACAAAGGAAAACAACTTAAGAATCCTAAGTATTGATCAGTCAACACCATTTGCCAAGAAACTCCTTTATAAACAGTACTCTGCTTCATACTAAAGGACACACGTAGGAAATGAAAACATAGGGGAGTATAATACAGCTGAAAGAACACTGGTTCTAGAACAAGGCTGACTTGGGTTGGAATTCCATGCTGCCACCTACTAGCTGCCACTTACCCAGGGCAAAGTCAAAATGTATCTGAATCTGTTTCTTCATAATTTATAATACAAATCCTGTGGAACTGATGTGAGGATTCATGATTTTACGTAAAGTACCTAGCACAGTACCTTGTACATGACAGGTTGTCCAGTGGATAGTAGCCATACATTTATTTTTTATTTTGTTTTTATTTTTTGAAGGACAGAGTTTTGCTCTTGTTGCCCAGGCTGGAGTGCAATGGCACGATCTCGGCTCACTGCAACCTCCACCTCCAGGTTCAAGCAATTCTCCTGCCGCAGTCTCCTGAGCACCTGGGATTACAGGCATGTGCCATCATGCCCAGCTAATTTTGTATTTTTAGTACAGTGTTTCTTCAGGTTGGTCAGCTGGTCTCGAACTCCCGACCTCAGGTGATCTGCCTGCCTCGGTCTCCCAAAGTGCTGGGATTATAGGTGTGAGCCACCGCCGCTGGACTTATAAATTTATTTTTATCACCTGTTTTCAAGAAGCTAGTCAGGAGTTAGCAACCATTAAAGCTAGTGGGTGGAGCAAGTGGTTTGGTTTTTTTTAAACTTCATCAATGGGAGAGTTAGAGAAGGAGTAGAGGTTGCTTGTAGGCAATAGCTCTTAAAACAGCACTGTAATACAAATTGGCCCAGCCAAGTCAGCTGGAATAGCTGTAGCTAATGTAATCAATACAAAAAAAAGTTATTTCATGTTCTTTTTTTGTAGTAGGTCTTCGAAATATGTATATTTTTATAATTATAGCACATCTCAATTAGGACTAGCCACATTTCAAGTGATAAACAGCCACACACAGCTAGTGGTTACCATAATGACAGTGGAACTCTATAATTCTGGCACCAAGCCTGGGCCCATTCCAAAGAATCTACCCTAATACCCATTTCACAGGTTAGCCTAGATCCATGCCACTTAAAAATCTCAAATCTCTAGGTTACCGAGAGAATCTAGTTGCTTAAATTACTATAAAACACCTGTATATCAAAAGCTCACAGTCAGCTTGACATACATATACACAAGTATATAACTAGTAATAGCTGTCAGAAGGTTTCAGAAATTGGTGGAGCAATGCCAATCACATAATAATCAACACTTTCTTGGTTGTCTATTAGTAGAGTATATTCCAATCAGGTCAGCAATCTTCAAAATTCCACAAACCTGAAAGAACTTTTAATAAATAAGACTCCTCAAAAGTGTTACTAAAATAAAGTACAAGTCTGGGCAATTTTTAAAGGCCAATAATAACTTTAAAAATTCTTTATCTCTGATTTGTCAGGATATTCCATGCATTTGGACAATCACACCTTTAGTTAAATTTGTTAAAAACTCAACTAAACTGTAAGCAACTTTCAATCAGGTAAGAAAAGTCTTCTCATATGGTTTCCTTTTTTGCAATTCAAAAAATACTTTCAAAGTACATAAAGTGCAACCAGATGCTACTGGCAAGAAAACTGGATTTTTCAAATGTGACCGATTTCCAAGAACATTACGACAGATGAGGCCTACATTGGTAAGCTTAAAGCTTTGGAAAGCCCTTGTCTAATCATCCATTCAGAACTCTCCATGCTTTCCCACTTTTCAATATTTCAAATTTTCAAATAAGTATCTCAAATTATATAGCAAATCATAAGTATGACACATATAGGAGGACTTCTCCTTAACAGATTCAGAACACACTGTTACATAGCTAATGTCACAGAAAGTACAAATTAACGTTAACACTGGAACAAGAACAATATGCCATTTGCATTATAACAAATGTAGTCGCCAAGTGGCTGTTTTCTTCCATTTAGAGACATTTTCCTTAGTTCCAATTAATACAAGTTTATAATCATCACAACAATCTATTACTCCGTATATTAAACTTGCAAAGTAGACATAAAATGTTTAAATTCCAAATTGCAATAACCACTGTGATAAAACTTTTAAAGAAATGGAAAGTGAGCCGGGAGCGGTGGCTCACGCCTGTAATTCCAGCACTTTTGGGAGGCCAAGGCGAGTGGGTCACCTGAGGTCGGGAGTTTGAGACTAGCCTGACCAACATGGAGAAACGCCGTATCTATTAAAAATCCAAAATTAGTTGGGCATGGTGGCGCATGCCTGTAATCCCAGCTACTCAGGAGGCTGAGGCAGGAGAATTGCTTGAACCCGGGAGGTGGAGGTTGCGGTGAGCCGAGATCGTGCCATTGCACTCCAGCCTGGGAAACAAGCGTAAAACCCCGTTTCAAAAAAAAAAAAGAAATGGAAAGTGATGAATTTGTATCATACGTAGGGAAAGATGAAAAGTTAATTGTGATTTTTCTCTTAACTGAAACAAATTCAGAAACATTTACTAATGTTATTAATGGTATAAGCACATGGAAATAAAATTAGCAAAACTCATTTCTTTCTATTTAAACAATGCAGAGTATGAATGATTCTACATCACTAATTTCTGAACTTTTCAGATAAAAGTACTGAATTAAAATCTCAACTACAATGCTTAGAGACTCATTTGCTCAGGTCAAACACTGAGTCCCAATTTTGTAAATGGGCTATTTATTTTTTCTTTTGAGACGGAATCTCACTCTGTTGCCCAGGCTGGAATGCAATGGCGCAACGGTGCGATGTCAGCTCACTTCAATCTCCGCCTCCCGGTTCAAGCAATCCTCCCTGCCTCAGCCTCCTGAGTAGCTGGGATTACAGGCGCCTGCCACCACACCCACCTAATTTTTGTATTTTTAGTAGAGACGAGGTTTCACCATGTTGGCCAGGTTGGTCTCGAACTCCTGACCTCAGGTGATCCATCAGCCTCCTAAAGTGCTAGGATTACAGGTGTGAGCCACTGCGCCCAGCCAAGCTGTTTATTTAATATACTTCTACATTCATTTTAGGCTTTTCTCCTCTCTTTTCCTGTCTCATAAGGGGAGATGGGGGTCAGGGATGTAAATAAGCAGCAAGCATTTATTCAATACATATTTATTGAGCACCTACTATGTACCAAATATTATCCATATTACACACTTTACGTATGTCATCTCATATAACCCTCATAGCAACTTGAGAGGTATTTAACCCCCATTCTATATATGAAGAAAATAAAAAGGCTCAGAGAAGGTAATTAACTTGTTTAAGGCCAGCAGGATTTTAAAATCTGAAGTCAAAACCTGTCCCAACTTTTCTTCCCCCACAACCTTTTCTACCCAAGCTCTCCTCTCACTTAAGCATAACCAACTGAACCTGCCCTCTGAAGTTTTCATTCAGTAAAAGCTGCATTTTTTCAGTACTAGCTTTTGCTTATCACATAAAGCACAAATGGTTAAAACACACCCAAGAATGATTTAATGTGTTTTTTTCCTTTCTGAAGTGTCTCATTTTCCATTCAATTACAGAGGGAGTATACAAAGAAATGGCAAGACTTTAGTCTCCCAAGAAAAACTGCTAGTGGAGGAGTTCTCACCCGAGGGGGCATAAAAGACAAAGATGTTCCAGGGATATGCTATCCAATTTGACAGCCACTAGTCACAGGTGACTACTGAGAACTGAAATGTGGCTAGTCTGAATTAAGATGTGCTAAGTGTAAAATACAGACAGGATTGAGCAAAAAATTTTTATGCTGATTACATGTTGAAATTGTATTTTAAATATATTAGGTTAAATCAAATATATTGAAACTAATTTCACACCGTTTCTTTAAAACTTTTTTAATGTGGCTATTAGAACATTTTAAATTACATATGTGGCTCATATTTTGGAGTGGAGAGAACAGTACTATTTAGGGCCTTCCTATGAGACTTCAAATTATACCATGCAGGTAGTTCTAGCTACTCAAGCTATACAAAAGGCATTGCTGAACAGAAGGCCTAATCCTTATGATTACAACTCTTGATAGCTCACTAGATTTTCTCTTAAAAGAAAAACACTTTGGGAGGAACCCACGTTATTACTCTGATCAGAAATAACAAACAAATTCTTACAGTAATAAGCCAAACTAATGTAGTCTTCTCCCTCATTCCCCCATCTTAAAAGCCATCTTTCCAATTTTTGGTTTCATATACTTTCATGAACATATTTTACTGCTTAAGAATTATGCAAGATATTAGGATCTTCATTCTAAATACTGATTTTAAGTACAGAAGACTAGAAAAGGTATAGTTAGCATCTGCTGATTTTAGGACCCATCTAGAAGATACTACTTCCAAAACATTACCGAAATCCGATGGTATTCTTAATGATTTGGTTCTCATTAAAATGAAGAACCCAAACTTTCAGGTAATTGAAGTTTCAGCTTAACTGACATTTTATTCTCTATAAACCAAAATCTCAGGCAAAGGCACCACAAGTTTAAAAAAAAAAATCAATCATTAACTTAAAAGAAATATTACATGGTTTTTATAAAAACCGACCTACAAGATTTTTAATATGAATATTGTCGCCAGGAAACACAGCCAGACCCCAACCAGTTTAAATCAATGTAAAACATTAAATCCAAAATTCTCAAGTACCTTGACCTTGTACCTGGTCCTATTAAAATTGACTTTAAAGTACAATCGGCCAGGTGCGATGGCTCACGTCTGTAATCCCAGCACTTTGGGAGGCCGAGGTGGGCGGATCACCTGAGGTTGGGAGTTCAAGACCAGCCTGACAAAAATGAAGAAACCCCATCTCTACTAAAAATAGAAAATTAGCCGGGCGTGGTGGCGCATATAATCCCAGCTAACTCAGGAGGCTGAGGCAGGAGAATCGCTTGAACCGGGAGGCAGAGGTTGCGGTGAGCCGAGATCACGCCACTGCACTTCAGCCTGGGCAACAAGAGTGAAACTCCATTTCAAAAACAAAAGAAGAAAACTGGGGTTATAAGTTCTATAATCTATTTCACTCAAATGACCTAAAACTATTCCTTTTCACTGGAGGAGTGGAACTGTTTCTCATTTAAATACATTCCTTTCCAAAAGAAAATGGAATGTCAAGGCAGCCAAATACATCCAGTCTGAATTTTCAATATAATGTTCCTAAACATGTCAGAAACATTTACCATGTACATGACTTGCTTCAGTGGTGAGCACACTAAAATTGGAACAATATACAGAAGATCAGTGTGGCTTCTACTAAGAAAACAAGAAAGTTCCTGACACATTACAGATTTTGGAAAAAACTTCACAAAAGTTTCCCAAATTCAATAAATTTTTTTTTCTTTTTTAAGGAAAAGGAAAAAACAGGTACCTTGAAAAGAAGTCTCAAATCTGAGAGACTGGGGTCTCTCATCGTGTCCAAACCCTGCTCTAGGGAAGGTCAGGTGGAATTCTGACAAAACCCTTCACCCCAGAATTTCATGAATGGAGATAAGATGGCTTGTAATGAAGTGAAAAAGCACTGGACAGAGGCAGGAATCTCAGTTGTGAGTCTAGATCTGCCACAAGCAACATGTTGCCTTAAACACAGTACTTCCTTTAACCAGACTTGGTTCTTCATTCATAAAATGAGGTAAGGTTTCCACAATTCTATGAATCTAGATTCTATCACCCTCTCCCTCTTTATTCCTATTTGCTTCTCCTTTAAAGTTTACAGAGAATTTCTACTTCTATTCATATAACAGAAAGTCTGATTTTACACAAAGGCATAATTTTAGCACGTGAAGAAACTTGCAAGTCTAGAGACCCCTTCCTTCTATTACTAGGGGACTTGCTTTTAATTGAACCATGGAGGCAGAAGTTGGCTACCACCACTCTGAGGATTCCCATCTCTCCCATAAATATCGAACTTCTCCTCCCCGCCAAAGTCACAGAATTTGCACAGCTTGGGGAGCTGTGCTCCTGTCTCAAATCCGGGGGCTTGAATGTCAAACAGATAACTGTAGCTGAATAATACAGACCTATACAGAGAGTTTAAAATTTAATCTTGATTAGGTATAATAAGTAATTTTGTTATCCAAAACCTTAGTCTTAAAACAATTTTTTAAATTAAAAAAGTATTATTTATATTATGGTATAAGTGAAAGATTATTACAGCTACCACCTCCTACTTTCCATACCTCTGCCTTAGTGGAAGGGAAGCTAAGAAAGGAAATGTTTTAATAAAATCAGACAATGGATCCAGAAACCGCATCTAGGAGAAAAATTCAGGTGGTTCTTTCCCCAGGTTTTTCTGAGCCTAAAGCTATTTCTTATGCAGCAATTCATTTGCCAGGTGTAGGCAGGCCAAGTCTTGGTTCAGGAATTTTAAAATAAACAATGAAAAACATTTCTGAACTAATGTACATGAAAAGACAGCCGGGTGCGGTGGCTCACACCTGTAATCCCAGCACTTTGGGAGGCCGAGGTGGGTGGATCACTTGAGGCCAGAAATATAAAAGCAGCCTGGCCAACATGGCAAAATCCCTACTCTATTAAAAATACAAAAAAATTAGCCAGGAATGGTGGTGCATGCCTGTAACTCCAGCTATTCAGGAGGCTGAGGCACGAGAATCCCCTTGAACCCACTGCACTCCTGCCTGGGTGATGGAGTGAGACTCGGTCTCCAAAAAAACAAAGAAAAGAAAAGAGGAGGAAACTTGAGTGGTTTGGGGGTGACAACTTTTCACTGTATATTCTTTTGTGCCTTATTTTGTTCCATGTCCTTATATTTCTTAATCAAAATTTCAAGTATTTAAAAAATAAAATGGATTTTATAAAAATTTGATTCAAATAGTAAGCTTAACTTTGAAACCAAGTTAATAAAATCATTCTTGCTTTTAAAAAACTCAGTGCTTTTCACTGATTTTCATTTTACTAAGAATTACTTTTGAGTAAGTTATTTTAAACATCTAACACTTAAAAATTTTAAGCATGAAAATTTTACATTGAAATAATCCAGAAGTTCTGTCAAATTCAGCATTTTCTCCCACCCATTTATAAAATCACTATGTCCTAATATAAAGCCCTGTGTTAAATATCTCATCACAAGGAGCTACAAACAAAAATGGTCTACTTTGCCTGTAACAAAGCTACTGGAGGAGCCAAATCATCTTGTTTCACCATGCAAATGTGCAAAAAGTCTTACTGGATTGGATTCTCCACTAAATTCACATAGCAAAAATAATTCTGCATGTGATTTTTTTTTTTGGTAATAATTTACTATAGGTGCTTACTCTATATTTACTTTTGAAGTTCCAAGATAAACCACCATGTTATTAAGGGGAAGCCAAGATGACACAATGACTTCCTGCAATGACAACATGCAATATTTGATACTGAAAAGCCCAATGCCTTCAATTCTTTTATTTCATTGTACAACAGGTCTGTTTACAATTTCAACTTTTATTTTAGTTTCAGGGTGTACCTGTGCAGGTTTGTTACATGGGTATATTGTGGGATGCTGAGGTTTAGGGTACGATTGATCCTATCACCCAGGAAGTGAGCATTGTGCTGGCTGGTTTTTTTTGTGTGTGTGTGTAAGATGGAGTCTTGCTCTGTTGCCCAGGCTAGAGTGCAGTGGCGCCATCTCGGCTCACTGCAAGCTCCACCTCCCGGGTTCACGCCATTCTCCTGCCTCAGTCTCCTGGGTAGCTGGGACTGCAGGCGCCTGCCACCACAACCGGCTATTTTTTGTATTTTTAGTAGAGACGGGGTTTCACCGTGTTAGCCAGGATCCGATCTCCTGACCTCGTGATCCGCCCGCCTCGGCCTCCCAAACTGCTTGGATTACAGGCGTGAGCCACTGCACCTGTGCCGGACAGTTTTTCAGCCCTTATCCCCTCCCTCTCTTCTGCCTCTAGTAGTCCCCAGTGTCGACTGCTCTATCTTTATGTCCACATGTACCCAATGTTTAGCTCCCACTTTAAGTGAGAACATGTGGTATTTGGTTTTCTGTTCCTGTGTTAATTTGCATGGGATAATACAATGCACAAAAGTTTAAAATTAAATGCAAAAACACAGCATAGGGGAAGCACCTTCATTTGGAAACAAAAAGACTATTCTTTAGCCAAAATGATGACTATTCAACAACTTCCAAATTCACAAATGAAAACAAATTCAAAGATTCGACGACTGGATAATACTTGAGCAGTAAAGCAGATTAAGAACTAGTCAAGTTTCTAAAATGTTTATGTTTGGGAAGAAAAATATACCTTCAAGACTTGCTGAATCTACTTCATTTCCAAGCAGTACAAGCGTTATCTTTCCTCTGTCATAAATCAGAGCATTGGAAATGGAGTCAAATGCCACATTTAGATTTCAACCCTCGGTGACTAAATATTTCTTGAGCCTCTCCATTGTTCAGCAAGTTGCACAGATTTCTGCCTCCAAAATGTCCCATTCCTTCCTGTCTTCGTCTATTCAGGCTGCTATAATAGAATACTATAGACTGGGTAGCTTATACTATAGCAACAAACATTTATTTCTCATAGTTCGGAAGACAGAGAAGTCTAAGATCAAGACACTGGCAGACTCAGTGTCTGGTAAAGGCCAGTTTCCTTGTTCATAGATAGTTGTCATCCTGCTTGTCATCACATGGAGGAAGGAGTGAGGGTGCTCTCTGGGGTCTCTTTTATAAGGGCACTAATCCCTTATAATCACTTCCCAAAGGCCCCACCTCCAAATACCATCACACATCAAATACCATTCTCTTTCTAATCTCAAAGCCATGGCCTTAGTTCATTTGCTTATCTCTAAATGCCTCCTAACCTCTTTGCCAACACACTCTTTCTCTGTAGTGACCTTCTTCACACCACCAAATCTCAGACACATTTGATTATGCTTCTTATCAACTGAAAGAGGTGCCACAGAATAAAATTTAAATTTCTTAAAGTAGCACCCAGGGCCTGCATGATCTGGTCCTCTCAACCTCACCATTCCTCCTTCCTCTCCCATCATATCCATCCCACAGACTTACATGGCTTTACATATTCTAGTATTATGGCCTATAATTTACCCTCCTCCCCAACAGCTGAAATGCTACTGGATCCTCTAAAGCTCAAGTCAAATGCCACTCTCCTCCCTGAATTGTTTTCTCCCCAGTGAGATATTTCCCTTCTCTGTGCCCACCTGTACTTCCTTTGAATTGTTGCTATAGTATTGTTCTCAGGTTTGTGTTGGAGTCTGTTAACTTACAAAAATGTCTATCTTCACCACTAAGGTTTTTGTCTGGTTCACATATGCTTCCCTTAAAATACTGAAAACTTATCAAGCTATGAATATGGCAGCCATTCAAATAATATGGACCACTCTTTTCTACAAGTTTTCATTCTAATAAAGAAAATTATATATATATCCAAAATAAAATTAGGAGGTGAATTTTATGGTATGTGAATTATATCTCAAAAAAATAACTCTAGGGTAAGTGGTATATGAAAGGTAATTTAGAAATTCTTTTAGCCAACCCAGTACCATCCTCTTTGATGGTTCTGTTTTTTTATGAAGGTAAATATAACTTTGGATTGGCTAAAAAAAAAAAAAATGGGAATTGATTATTCCGTATTTTAAAATTATAGATATGGAGAAAAAAGTAGACCATCTTTATTGCTTAACACCTAATAAACTTATTCAAAAGACAGTTCCTACTCTCTGAAACCCATGGAAAGGATCATCATAGAGGCTTCTTCAGCTTCTCTAGATCATCCTCCACAAAATCAAGTGTTAAAAAAAATTAGACTCACCCATTAGTTATCAAGTATAGGATCACAAACCACCTCCTGATTTCTACCTGGACAAGAAAAGCATCTTAACCTGGCCTCTTTAAGCAAAGCAGGCTGAATTAGGTTGAGTGCAGTAATTCTTGTTTCACCCAACTTTCTACTGGGAAAACAGTTCTGTTTCAGAAATAAGGTCCACATAAGTTATTTTAGTTATTCTTCTATACATCTGAATGTGCACGTACAGATTTTTTCCTGGTATTTTTAAAAACTTGAGACATAATTCACATACCATAAAATTTACTAATAATTGTACATTTCAGTGGTTTTCAGTATATTCACAATGTTGCACAACCACCACCACTATGTAGTTCCAGAACTTTTTCATCACCTTTCCTTTTCAAAAGGAAACCTAGTACCCATTAAGCTTCCACCCCCCATTTCCCCCTTCCTGCAGCTCCTGACAACCATTCATCTCCTTTCTGTCTCTATAAATGTCTACTCTAGACATTTCATGTAAGTGGAACCATATAATATGCGGCCTTGTGTATCTGGCTTTTTTACTTAGCATGTTTTCAAGGTTCATTTATAATATAAAATGCATCAGTACTTCATTCCTTTTTATGACTGCATAATATCCCACTGTACAGATACCGCATTTGTCTATGCATTTGTCAGTTGATAGGCATATGGGTTGCTTCCATTTTTTTGGCTATTATGAATAATGTTGCTATGGTCACTGGTGTACAAGTTTTTTGTGGGAACACGTTTCCAATTCTCTTGGGTATATACCTATGAGAAGTGCTGGATCATAAACTGTTACCATTTTTAACCACGTTAACTCTGAGGAACAGCCAGATTGTTCCATTTTTAAAGGGCAGTAACAACACTATTTTTATTTTCACATTTTGATTAAAATAAAATTGTTCAATCCCTAGAGAAAACGGTTTCCTTTAGGACTAAGTGTCCTTAGCAGTTAAAGTAAATTCAAGGTTTTATAAGATAAATTAAATCCCTTCAAAGCATAAAGATATATAGAAATACCTCAAACCCATATTAGAGCAAAGTTTATTCTAGTCATCAAAGGGATTAAATATGCATCCATTTAAAAAATGGAGAAGGGGCCGGGCACAGTGGCTCACACCTGTAATCCCAGCACTTTGGGAGGCCGAGGTGGGCAGATCACGAGGTCAGGAGATCGAGACCATCCTGGCCAACACAGTGAAACCCCGTCTCTACTAAAAATACAAGAAAAAAAAATTAGCCGGGCGTGGCGGCGGGTGCCTGTAGTTGCAGCTACTCGGGAGGCTGAGGCAGGATAATGGCGTGAACCCGGGAGGCAGAGCTTGCAGTGAGCTGAGATGGCGCCAATGCACTCCAGCCTGGGCGACAGAGCGAGACTCCATCTCAAGAAAAAAAAAAAAAAAGAGAAGGAAAATGACAACTCCCAAGTTTATATAGTCAGCCTATAATTATGCACTGATCTCTCATAGCAACTTCCAAATAGATGTCTAATAGACATTTCAAATGAATGACTCAAACTGAACTCTTACTCTCTCCCATTCTCCATTCTCCAAACTGCTCCTCCTTAGAGTTTTGCCTAGGCCCAAAACCTTGGTGTCAAGTTTGATTCCTCTCTCTCAACATATACCCCCATATTCTAGTTAGAAAATCCTATTGATTCTATCTTTAAAATATATCCAGAATCCAATAAATTCTCACCACCTCTACCAGATACATCTCTCACCAAGAGTATTCCATTGACCTCCTAAGTAGTCTCCCTGTATCTACACTTGCTCACTATGGTCTAGTCTCAAAACACAGCCAAAAGAAAACCTTTAAAACATATGTCAGATTGTGCCACACCTCTGTTTGAAGCTGTCCAGTGGATTCCCATTACCCCCACCTCAATTCTGCTTCATCCATGCCAGTTATGCTTGGGCCTCGGGGCCTTTGGTTTCTTGCTTTCTCTGCCTGCAATGTTCTTCCCCCCAGACATCCACATGCATGCTCTCTCATCTTCTTCAAGTTTTTGCCCACAGGTCACCTTCTCTGTGAGGACCTTTCCTGGCTGCTATTTAAGTCTGCAGTTACCCCCAAACACTCCCTTGGTCTTCCTTCCCTGCTCTATGTTGCTCCATAACATTTATCACTAACATGATATATACTTTATTTCTATTTACTCCCAAGAATATAAACTCCATTAGGGCAGGAGGTTTTGTCTGTTTTGCGTACTGTCAAATTCCCAGCACTTAGAACAGAACCTGACACATAATAATTGCTCAATAAATATTTGTTGAATGAATAAATGAATAAAGGATGCACTGAGTTGCTCAAAAAAAATAAGGGCTAAACAGGTCACAAACACATATTTATGAGGAACTAGTATTACCACATCTAACTTTCAGATGAGAGTGGAAAGCATTTATGGAAAAAGATACCACAATGTTTCTACAGTTTGCTTTAGGAAAAGTTGCTATTCCTGCTCATTTCATGTATTTTGGAAAGAATCTGTCCTTTGCCAAAGCCTCTCAGCTTCCGGACAGCTGAAACAAACGCTGGGAGTTGACAAGCTCCTGGGGTAATGATGTCCTTCTCTTAAGTGCCACATATACATAGAGCCAAGGACTTTCATGGTCTTCAATCTTCTATTAGCCCCATTCCCAGGATCTTCACACAGTACAATCAGGTTTCTTGGCCACTCTCCAAGTAAACCTACAAACTGGTGAACTCAGCTTCTTCAGAAGCATAATCACAGCACCTTCAAGCACAGATGAATCCGTATTTTATATAAAAGAAAACTAAAGAAAACAGAAAGTTACTTGTTCAAAATGTCTTGAATAGAGTTACACTAAGTATTTTTCAAATAGTGAGGGATAAACATGACAAGTCTGAGTGAGAGAACTGAGACACTTTGGAACAAACCTTCTAAAATCTGAAAACAGACAATGTTATTTTACAAAAATTTTAAGTAAAATGGTCATATCTCATATCAACTCAATCCATCCATCATCCACATATTAGATTTAAAAGTTATATAACAGACATTGACAGAATATGCTCTAGCATTAGGCAAACAAAGTAAATGATAGACAAATACAGATTTTTAAAAATGTACACCTCTTCCCCAAAATGAGGCCTTCCTTGTCTAGTGTTGGGAATGATGAGAATTCCTAAAGTCTTTCTGTTAATACTAACTTTCCTAAGCATTACTGCCTTCAAAACAGAAGTATACGGATATTCCTATAAAACCAGTAATTTTCATATTGAGTTAAGAGGGAGCACTGTTAAAAGACTACATGTGACCACCACCGCCACTCCATCCCCTCCCCTCACTCCTGCCATATTCTAATGTATTTCCTAGGGAGGCCAGTCCTTGGCACCATTACAAATAAGTCTTCACCGTAGCCATTAAATGCCTTATAGTGGCAAGCTACTGTGAACCACTATTATAAACTATCTCCCATTGTGCTACAGAAAAAAGAATCATTTTCATGGACGTAATTTTTGGCCAAAATCCTTTCCATCTTCTCCACTTAATGAAATCTTAACTCCTTCAAGGTCCATCCTTGTTCTTTCCTGTGAGGCCTTTTCCGACCACTCCATCTCTTTTCTTCTTCTTTTTTTTTTTTTTTTTTTGAGATGAAGCCTCACTCTTGTCACCCAGGCTGGAGTGCAATGGCATGATCTCAGCTCACTGCAACCTCCACCTCCCACGTTCAAGCAATTCTCCTGCCTCAGCCTCCTCCCAAGTAGCTGGGATTACAGGCACCTGCCACCACGCCTGGCTAATTTTTGTATTTTTAGTAGAGATGGGGTTTCACCATGTTGGCCATGCTAGTCTTGAACTCCTGACCTCGAGGGATTCGCCCACCTTGGCCTCCCAAAGTGCTGGGATTACAGGTGTGAGCCACCGCGCCCAGCCCACTCCATCTCTTTTCTTGACCAGTTGACCTGTAGCATTTGTTTTCTGTATCTGTCATCTGGCATTCATCACACAGTGGCAAGTAACATCTTTTGCATTGTCTTAGTTATTGCTGACCATTCCTATGTTTGACTGGAAAGTCACAGTCTCAACGAGTGATGTATCTCAGCCTATGGGGATTTTCTGGAAGACACATATTAAAGTATAATTCCAGGCTGGGCGTGGTGGCTCACGCCTGTAATCCCAGCACTTTGGGAGGCCGAGACAGGCGGATCACGAGGTCAGGAGATCGAGACCATCCTGGCTAACACGGTGAAACCCCGTCTCTACCAAAAAATACAAAAAACTAGCCGGGCGAGGTGGCGGCGCCTGTGGTCCCAGCTACTCGGGAGGCTGAGGCAGGAGAATGGCGGGAACCCGGGAGGCGGAGCTTGCAGTGAGCTGAGATCTGGCCACTGCACTCCAGCCTGGGTGACAGAGCGAGACTCCGTCTCAAAAAAAAATAAAAATAAAATAAAGTATAATTCCTTACAGATAAAGGAGAAGGGCAGAAGCCCTAAGGGTGACTGGGTTAAGAATACAAAGCACAATCATCACTGAACTGCAATTTTAGAAGCTTTTGGTTATACCAAAACAATGATCCCCAACCTTTTTAAACAAGATACCTTTTATGGTCAAAACGTGTTAACAAACTAGACCATTACTCACAATAATAGTCAGGTATTAAATATCCCTTAATTTAAAGAATACATGGATTCAATGAAGTTTTAGTACATACATGTAAGGTATGGTACTTATTCAGTATACAGAACGTACTTGGTATGTACAAAAAGTTGAGGTTTCCCCAGGACCTCAGGCTGGCACATGGTTTAATTTTATTGTACTGTGGACATGGATTATTATTGCCATATTGAAAAGCACTACCACCTAAAAATATTTAGGAGGAAGCAATATACATATATTATATATATAAAAAACAAATCCCCACTCTCCTACAAAAAATAAACCCAGCCAAAAAACTCTTCAGTAACTCCTCCCATGAAGGGTATATTTTAAGCACATGCCCCAATGTGAAACAATTCACTTCATGTTTCACTAATAAACTTTTCTTGTGGTTTTAAATATAGCAGAAAGAACAAAAGTTAACATAGACAAAATCAAATAGAAAACATTTGGAAGTTCATCTCATGTATACGTCCTGATTCTAGTGAAATCTCAATCCTATTTACCCATTTTACCACTCTCTTAAAAACAACAACAATAACAAAAAAACCAAGAACCCCAGCATCAGTATTTTCCAGCCAAGGCAAAAATATCATTCTAATCTTGGTTCAACTCTTCTGTGCAGCCGCCAACAAAAATAAACATAAATAAATCAGCAGTATAGCACAGTGCTTAAGGGTATTAGCCCTGACCTCAAATCTTGGCTCTGTCCTTTATTGACAGTATGATCTTGGGCAAGTTACTTCACTAAACTTTGGATAATTTACGTGGAGTGCTTAAAATGATCCTTGGCAGGTTTTAAAGGCTAATAAAAATAGTTACTAATTAAGTAATTATATATAACAGATACAAATATATAACAATCAAGTGTATTTTTATGGCAACAATTTCGAAGCTTCCTTTCAATTCATATTTTCAAAGTTCTTTCTTGTCTGGCTTTGACAAGCCTACTCCAGATACCTTAAACCTCCAACTGACCTATAACTAGTTCTACTACCTCTAGTTCTTTTTTTTTTTTTGAGATGGAGACTGGCTCTGTCGCCAGGCTGGAGCGCAGTGGCGCGATCTCGGCTCACTAGAACCTCCGCGGTTCAAGTGATTCTCCTGCCTCAGCCTCCCAAGTAGCTGGGACTACAGATGTGCGCCACAACGCTCAGCTAATTTTTGTATTTTTAGTAGAGATGGTTTCACCATGTTGCCCAGGATGGTCTCGATCTCTTGACCTGGTGATCCACCAGCCTCGGCCTCCCAAAGTGCTGGGATTAGAGGCGTGAGCCACCACGCCCAGCCATACTACCTCCAGTTCTACCCATGGCTGCTACTACAGAAAGATTTTGGAAAACAGGGAAAGAAAAAACAAACAAAAACCAGGAAACCACTACCATACACCAAAACAACAAAATCTACTTTGAAACAGTGAATTTACTCAAGTAGGAATCATTGCCTTAGAAAATGAGACAAAAAGCGCAGGAGAAAAAAAATCGAAGTATTCAAGTATTCTTAAAATCCTTACCTCCAGTTAGGCAAATGGTTTGTTTGCTGATTCTAAGTCCAAGCAGATTTGAACATCATTATTGTCTGCAGGAGCCATCAATAACCAACCAGACCTGCTATTGAAAGACTTCTCTCATTAAAATAATTTTCTTTACCACTTAATTTCACCACTACTCGGCTGTTTTTAATATAAGACCCAACAACTTCTTAAGGTTTCTCTTTTCCCATGCATTCCAACAAGTACTGAATTAGTTCATCATCATGTGTTTAGGCCTCCTGCTGGGAAGCATAATTAAAATTAAGCAGGCAACAATTCCACTTGGTATTAAGATCCTGTCAAATCCTCCAAATGAAGCTGGGCCTGGTTTCTCCAGGAACTGGCTGAGAGTTCTGTAAGGAAAACAGGAGCTGCTCAACTTGATGCTGGCCATTCAGTAGATGGCACTCTTCCCTTTGAGCCCAAATTAAACAGCCCCAAGAAGTATGTTCTGTTACATTCAGGTGTGACACAAAGCAGGGGTTCTCTCTTCAAAGTACTTAACTGATAGTCATAATCCCTCCTGAAATGCTGATTGGTCAAGGCAGACACTCTAAAAGAGCACAGGGACGTTTAGATTATAAGACATCAAACAATATAAAATCATCTAACTTAAGTGATTACCAATTAATCAGCTTCTCAGAGGTTATTACTATCTCAAGCAAATACACCATTCTTATTCAGGCATAAAATGTTCCTTCCCTATTATATTCTGCTATGACAGCCTTTTTGTGGCTAGTGACCAGACCCTCGGTCTATCACATGTTTTACTAAGGTATTTACTGATGGCAAAGTGCTTAGAGAACTACGATTTTATCATTATCAACATTCACCATGACAGATGAAGTAAAGGATGTATTACTTTCAGCGTTTTTAACTGAAATAAATGTGATGCCCACTTAAAAAAAAAATCAGGCCGGGCGCGGTGGCTCAAGCCTGTAATCCCAGCACTTTGGGAGGCCGAGACGGGCGGATCACGAGGTCAGGAGATCGAGACCATCCTGGCTAACACGGTGAAACCCCGTCTCTATTAAGAAATACAAAAAACTAGCCGGGCGAGGTGGCGGGCGCCTGTAGTCCCAGCTACTCTGGAGGCTGAGGCCGGAGAATGGCGTGAACCCGGGAGGCGGAGCTTGCAGTGAGCTGAGATCCGGCCACTGCAGTCCAGCCTGGGTGACAGAGCGAGACTCCGTCTCAAAAAAAAAAAAATCAAACATTCTAATACGAAAATCACTAATCTAGTTTTGCAAAACAACAAGTATTTTTAAAGTAATGAATTTCTAATTCACTGATAACGTGTACTTTACTCTAATAAATAATAGCTTCCAATTATTAAATGTTGAGTAAGGTTTGTCACACTTCTATTTTGAAAAACTTTATTTGAAATTTAAGAAGCAGACAGTTGTGGAGAAAGAAAAAAATTCCTCTTAGTGCAACCTCCAGTTGAAAGCTAAAATTTTAAGCAATCAGATAGAATTCACCTTAAAAATTCTACCTTCCCATCCTGGCCAAAATGGTGAAACCCCATCTCTACTAAAAATACAAAAAATTAGCTGGGCATGGTGGCACATGCCTGTAATCCCAGCTACTCGGGAAGTTGAGGCAGGAAAATCACTTGAACCAGGGAGTCGGAGGTTGCACTGAGCAGAGATCATGCCACTACACTCTAGCCTGGTGACAATGCGAGACTCCGTTTCAAAAAAAATTCTACTTTCCCTTAGGAAAGTGAACTCAACTCTGACAATAAAAACTGTAAAAGAAGGCCACGTGCGATGGCTCACGCCTGTAATCCCAGCACTTTGGGAGGCCGAGGCAGGTGGATCACCTAAGGTCGGGAGATCGAGACCAGCCTGACCAACATGGAGAAACCCCATCTCTACTAAAAATACAAAATGAGTCAGGCGTGGTGGCGTATGCCGGTAATCCCAGATAGGAAGGCTGAAGCAGGAGAATAGCTTGAACCCGGGAGGCAGAGGTTGTGGTGAGCTGAGAATCGCGCCATTGCACTTCAGCCTGGGCAACAATAGTAAAAAAACTCTGTCTCAAAAGAAAAAAAAAAAAAAACAATAAAAGACAGGCAAAGTAAGAGGTATACTGTTTTTACCTTTAAAAAGTTGGCTGTGGAAGGCCAGGCGCAGTGGCTCATGCCTGTAATTCCAGCACTTTGGGAGGCCAAGGCAGGCACATCACGAGGTCAGGAGATCAAGACCATCCTGGCTAATACGGTGAAACCCCATCTCTACTAAAAATACAAAAAAATTAGCCGGGCGTGGTGGCGGGCGCCTGTAGTCTCAGCTACTTGGGAAGCTGAGGCAGGAGAATGGCGTGAACCCAGGAGGTGGAGCTTGCAGTGAGCGGAGATTGCGCCACTGCACTCCAGCCTGGGAGACAGAGTGAGACTCCACCTCAAAAAAAAAAGAAAAAAAAAAATTGGCTGTGGAAATAAGGAATACGAACAATGCATCAACTTCATTGCAAATCCCTTTCTACCTCCCATTTGTGCAGCTCAGGCAATGAAGCATTCCACTCATCCAAGGCACTTATGCCCAATCACAACTCCATTTGAGTTCTGACCATTGCCCTTTTCCAATCACTTCCTTAGATATTAAAAGGCTGATCTTTTAGAATTTTTTTTGTCATGTATTAAGATAAATGAGAAGAGAAGTCACAATGTAGCTAACAATTGCTCACTCTAACTTCTTAGGGCGTAAAAGTGGAGTGTTCTTAAAAGTTCCTGGGGAGGCCCTGACTTCCAAATATGCTTCCTTAGATATAGCAAGTAAGCCTAACTATCTTCTCCAGCAGGATGAGTAAACCCATCTTTCTGCTATAGCATTTAGTCATTCTAGCAAATCGAAAGATGATAGATGAGGCCGGGCGCGGTGGCTCAAGCCTGTAATCCCAGCACTTTGGGAGGCCGAGACGGGCGGATGACGAGGTCAGGAGATCGAGACCATCCTGGCTAACACGGTGAAACCCCGTCTCTACTAAAAAATACAAAAAACTAGCCGGGCGCGGTGGCGGGCGCCTGTAGTCCCAGCTACTCGGGAGCCTGAGGCAGGAGAATGGCGGGAACCCGGGAGGCGGAGCTTGCAGTGAGCTGAGATCCGGCCACAGCACTCCAGCCTGGGCGACAGAGCGAGACTCCGTCTCAAAAAAAAAAAAAAAGAAAGATGATAGATGAGGATACTGTATGGAAAAGGAAAACGGAAATGCTGTCCTTGCTAGGGATGAGCTGAGCCATTGTGGAAGAACTGCACAGAAACACTGCTGATGGTGATGAAGACATACACCAAGTTCCCATGATACTAAAAACTCAGTACCTCTCCAACCTGATTGCTTTTACATTGTTTGAGTTCCACCTCCTCTAGCAGGTAACCAACAAACAGCCATGGGAGCAGAGTTAAACAGACTGAGTCACTCACATCAGCACTCTCCTCTTCCATTACATCTAAAAAGGTGAGCACTTCCCTTGGTGAGGGAGGGGAAAGAAATTACAAGAATAAATTTAAAGAGGTATGGGAGCTTAAAACAATAATTTCATGTATATTACCTGGAGTTAGGTTATCCTGCTTAATCCATTGCTTGCATTAACATATCTGTGATTACTGTTATTTTATTGTTTCATTAATATAGCATACTTCTTGAGACACTGGTTTTAACGACATTATGTTACTGTCCTTAAATTTCTCAGAAGTGTTTTTACCCCCTAGCTGGTTGAGGGAAATGTTTATCCTATGGAAATCGCATATGCCCACTGCACAAAAAATGAGTTTCATAACCCTAGATTAAAACCATAGCCTTGGCCGGGTGCAGTGGCTCACACCTGTAGTCCCAGCACTTCGGGTAGCCAACTGGGGAGGATCACCTGAGGGTCAGGAGTTCAAGACCAGCCTGGCCAACATGACGAAACCCCATCTCTACTAAAAATACAAAAATGAGCTGGGCATGGTGGCAGGCACCTGTAATCCCAGCTACTCAGGAGGCTGAGGCAGAACAATCACTTGAACCCAGAAGGTAGAGGCTGCAGTGAGCCGAGATCACACCACTGCCCTCCTGCCTGGATGACAGAGAGAGACTCCATCTCAAAACAAAACAAAACAAAAAAACCATAGCCTTGAAGAGATAGTCATCTTAAATGCCAGTTAATGTACTGCGTACAAACCTATCTCCTCAGGCCCATTTTCATTGAAAGAAAAAAAAAAGTAAACATAACATATGGTGCTGATGCAGATCAGTCTGACATCAAATAAAGGCTCAATTTAGATCTAACCTTATCTTAAAGATATAAACAAGGCCTGTGGCTCATGCCTGTAGTCCCAGCTACCTGGGAGGCTGAGGTGGGAGGATGGCTTGAGCCCAGGAGTTCGAGACCAGCCTGGGCAACAAAGTGAGAGCTGTCTCAAAAAGAAAAAAAAAGAAAAAAAAAAAGATAAACATATGCCAAAGCCTATACATCTTGTACAATAACGGTTCAGCTTTTAGCAGAGTTAAACTAAGCAATATTATCTTCAAGAAATAAACTTACAAGAACAGTAAGCCTTTTAAAATCAAAGATAGGTTTCATCCATTTTATACCTTTTGGTGATCATGCTACTATTATTTGGATTATGCTAGACAACTCTGAAAGCCACATTCATTCTTTAAGGTTTCTAGGATACTCTAAATTTATTCCTTCAGTGCAGTTAAGTAATGTCCTAGAAGCCTGAAAGGGATT
Source organism: Theropithecus gelada (assembly GCF_003255815.1). NCBI lineage: Eukaryota > Metazoa > Chordata > Mammalia > Primates > Cercopithecidae > Theropithecus > Theropithecus gelada. The sequence continues at coordinate 106,671,672 of NC_037677.1, read as the reverse complement.
TTTAATGCAGCTTTTCAAACATACTCAACCAAAAACAGTTTAAGGAAACAAGAGGCTCTGATTCTCATTATCTGTGCTACCATCTAATACTTTAAGTTGAATAGTACTTTTTTAATATTTAACATGTTTTCAACTGTGCAATTAATTCAATTTTGAACTTTGAGACTGGTCCAGATATTCAGCAACATTAAAATACACATGAAATAAATAAAAGATCCACAAACCGTTTTTCTCCAACACTTTTTTTCCCATATAAAGGTATTACTCTATGCATACTGTTGGTACTCAATAAATATTAATACACTAGGTGAATAATTTCTAACTTTACCTAAAAGGAAGAGAATCCCTCAAGTAGCATGGTTTGACATACACATACATACACATACACGTCCATAATTAGCTACTGCTAGAATAAAAAATAATTATATTAATCTAAGGGATAACAGACTTTTTCTTTCAAGCAACAGCCAAGGAAAGACTTCTAACCTGTATGTTTTAGAGAGGATTTTTGATACATACAATCCATTACAGTAAAAAAAATTAACAGTAAAAATTTGAGACTATCTTGGCATTTGGCCAAGAGAACTGAATCTCTGGCAGAACCTGAAAGACTTCATAACAATCTCACCTATAAATACTCTGGCATGGACCCCGAGTTCAAACTATAGAGTATTAACAAAGACACAATGTACTAAGGTACTCATTTTGAATCTCAATGACATGACAATCTATGACTGTCCAATTAATTTTAAATTGGGTTTAAATAATTTCAAATAGGTCTATGTTTAAAAGGAAGAACAGCACTCGATTAGATATTTAAAGTTTTCTTAAAAATTCAAGCTCTACATATTTAATATTTTCAAAGGACTCTGAAAAGCACTAATTATAACAAAAACAGTGTTTAGTGTGAGAAACAGATTAGTAACCTGTGTCTTCAATAAAGCTTGCACTTTGTCAATTCAACGCATGCTTGTTTTTTTTTGTTGTTTTTTTTTTGAGACGGAGTCTTGCTCTGTCGCCCAGGCTGGAGTGCAGTGGCGCGATCTTGGCTCACTGCAAGCTCCGCCTCCCGGGTTCACGCCATTCTCCTGCCTCAGTCTCCCGAGTAGCTGGGACTACAGGCGCCCGCCACCACACCCAGCTAATTTTTTGTATTTTTAGTAGAGACAAGGTTTCACCATGTTAGCCAGGATGGTCTCGATCTCCTGACCTCATGATCCACCCGCCTCAGCCTCCCAAAGTGCTGGGATTACAGGCGTGAGCCACCGTGCCCGGCATTTTTTTCCTAACATTACATTGCACTAAGTTGTCAAAGGACATATCATCCATCTACAATGATTCTAAACATTACTTAAAACAGCTCCTAATTTAGTTTATAATTAATTTGTTTGACATATCAACTACAATGGTGAAGCAGCAACACACAGTTCCTTGAGGAATGTGAATGACAAAGTATAAGCCACAAGTTAAATTTTTCCATTTACAGTTCATTTTAGGAAGCAATTCAGGTGGTATTTAGAACAAACTTAAGTTAAAAATTTATCTCAGGTTGATATGATGTTGGTAATCAGAAGGGTGATAAGGTTTACTGATTTACTGCAGAACTGGAATCTCCAATGGAAATTAGTGCCCTCTGGGCCACCTGGGGCCCTACATAGCTGGTAAGCTTAAAAAAAAAAAAAAAGACTTGGGCCGGGCGCGGTGGCTCAAGCTTGTAATCCCAGCACTTTGGGAGGCCGAGGCGGGTGGATCACGAGGTCAGGAGATCGAGACCATCCTGGCTAACATGGTGAAACTCTGTCTCTACTAAAAATACAAAAAACTAGCCGGGCATGGTGGCGGTCGCCTGTAGTCCCAGCTACTCGGAGGCTGAGGCAGGAGAATGGCGTGAACCCGGGAGGCGGAGCTTGCGGTGAGCCGAGATCGCGCCACTGCACTCCAGCCTGGGCGACACAGCGAGACTCCGTCTCAAAAAAAAAAAAAAAAAAAAAAAAGACTTTAGTATCTTTAGTAATTAGAAAGACAGCATGCTCTAGCACAAACTCCAGCACCCTAAACACATGTCATATATCAAAAGAGAATACTCTTTCAACGTCAAAAGGTGACTGTATTTAATGCAGGTTAACCATCACTCTTTAGATTTAAGCACAACTTGGTGGTATTAATACCAGAGAGAATGTGGTTAAACAAGACAAGAGCACCTGATAGTCTTGGGAATACCATGAAGACTTCTCATTGGTTTGCAATCATTTCCATGAGCTCAATAGCAACAAGGGGCAGTGGTTACATGGGCTCACTCTGGGTTCAGAACCAACCTGTGTCACCTAATATCACTACACCTTGGGAAGATACTTAACCTCTCCATCCCTCTGTTTAGTCACTGGGTTGCTGGAAGGACTAAGGAAATTAAATCATATAAAACTCTTAGTGCCTGGCACAGAGGTTAGGCACACAAATATTGGCTATCACAAACATCTGCTGAGTCTTCACATGCTGGGTAGCATGATATAACAGCCTTCAAAAAGATATGTCACTTTATATACTGATAATGATAAACACATAAAGCACTGAGTACAAACCTTATTCTAAGCACTTTACACATAACTCAGTTAAGCTAAAGTTCTGATGTGACTGTTCCCCAACACACTACACAGTTTGTTCAGAGCCGGGTTTCTATGCTTTTATGTGATTTCTTCCCTCAAACACTTCTTATACTCTGATGACATGCATACATGCCGCCCAGTACTGCTAACCAACTGCTTTGAAACGGGAAAGATCAATCAGCTAACCACCTGTAGGCTTACATGTGACAAAAACACTCAGACATGATAGCACTACTCCAGGAAGTCTCAAAACCTCAGAAGTTGGGCACCACCCTGTATCTAGGTTTTAGGATTGTGTTTAGGAGTTGGGCTGTTGCTGATGTTATGTTCTCTTGGTCTCAAAAGACATTCTGCTTTTACAAAGACCAGATCTACATTTTAAACATAATTGTGCAGAATTCACATTCATCCCAGCATAATATTGAAAAAAGGGGTGAGACAGCAAAGTGTATAATTTTCTCCCTTTCAGTCAATGCTTGAAACTTACATTCCGAAAATACAATCCTTCTATCAATGCAAACTATTTCCCAAGTGTCATATGATCAACTATGTCAAATGTTTACCAAACATTTCCTGACATCATATACGTAAAATGTAGCAATATATTGAATGTCTCATAACCAACTAAAAACGCCTTCAAATTATGTTTAACATTCAAAATAGATACACCCGTTTCTTCTTTAAAAACTATTACCAACATGCCAGCACTTCTGAGCACCTTAAGTGTTAGCACAGACTGAACTCTTCAGAAAGATGAAGAGTTAAATGTAGCGGCCTTTATTTTATCCTGGGCCTCCTTCCATAAAGTTAATCTGCTCCATTTAAGCAAAGGAAAATGAGTTATAATGCAAGGACAATATAATGGAGACTTCGATATAAAAACTTTCTACAAATGCTCCATTTATAATGTTCCAGTTATTTATAGGGATAGGTAACTTAACCCTATAAATTTTACATTGTTCGAGTTCCACCTCTAGCAGGTAACCAACAAACAGCCATGGGAGCAAATATTTATAGGGTTAAGTTAATGGGTTGGTCGTATAACTTAATTACACAAATATTTTTAACAGTCAAATATTTAACTTAAAAACGCCAAATTGCACTGTACTCTTATTTTTTTTAATCTTTAAAAACACTCTCACTAGGAGTCTTCTGAAGCCAAAATTAGGAACGTACCCGGCACTATGCAGTCAGAAGCCATTCCAAGAAAAGCTACCATTTAACACTGCTAAATCTAAAACGCTACATAATTCAACGTAAACGTGCACGCACGTGTATGTAGCTAGTCCCATACCCCAGAATCTTATCAATTCCTTCCCCAAACTTGCATATAATCCTCCCTCAAAGCCTCTTGGTTAAGTTAAATTCCTTAACACTCTACCAGGTTAATTGCAACAGCACATGTGCCAAGGAAATTAGTGGTTTTCCTTGCGCTCCCATTTTCAACGGGCACCTACTTGCAATTAAATCTCTGCAACAAAAAAGTTCACCTGAGGCCGTTCTTGCCATTTTAAAAGAGGCCCAGATTATGCTACCTGTCTGTGGTCTTGCCTGAGCTATAATAGCATACCTCCAAAGAGGCTGGACGTGCCCCAAACACCGGCACACCAGACCTGCTGCCAACTTTGCTTGTCACCCCTAGCAGAAAGCTCAACCTAACATGTATACGTTTGTAGGGGTGGCGTGTTTGTGTGTATGTATGTCTGTGTCGGGGGGTGGGGAAGCGGATTACAGGAGAAAGGTGACTGAACACTTTCAACTTGTAACAGAAGTTGTGTTTGTTTTTAATGAGGAGAAAAAAACTAAAACCAACATTCTCTCTTTCCTCCACCTTTTTTCCAAGTGCAGGAACCTCCCACTCCCCTGGAGTGCACCTTCAGGGCTTAAGGTCCCCGGGGTCACCTAAGCTATCAGCTAGCATCTGATTTTAGCACTCCTCGCCTTCCTAGGAAAAACTAGAGGACGCGCAAAGCGTCGGGCCCACACAGCGGCGCCGCAGGCCGCGCACCGCCGCCCCCAGCCCCTCCCCCGCAGGTACGCTCCCCGCCGGCCTGTCGGAGGTCCCCACTCCCACCCCGGAAAAGGGTTCACTTGAGGCCGCAGAGACAGCCAATGAGAAGTCCCCTCGGCCCCGCCAGCCGCCGCTCCCACCCCCGCGCGACCCCCGGTAGCGTCCCCGCTGCCAGCCCCCGCGCGGGTGCCCGCGTCCCGGCCTGGAGGAGAGGCGGGACGACGGCGCCTCCTCTCCCCGCAGGATTACCTCGCAGCGCGCAGCCGGCTTTGTGTTTCCCCTCCCTCCTTCTCCGCAGCCGCCCGGGCTGCAGCAGCCGCCGGATCCACCGCTGCCGCCGCCTCTTAAGCGCCGCAGAGCCCCAAAGGGTAGGGCGGGAGAAGGGGAGGGGGCTTGAGGAGGGAGGGACCTGGACGCCTAGCCCTGTGCAGCAGGAAGCGGCGACACCTGGGATGCCGACGCCTCTAGCTCTTGCTCTGTGTTTTTAAAAAAATCTAATTTAAACCCCTCTTCTTTCCCTCCCGCCCCTCACACTAGCGACCGTTACGGGCTGGCGGCTGGCGCTCTGGCGGGACTAGCCGAGCGCCCCTCGAGCGTCCCTTGGTCCCGCCCCCTAACGCCCCGCCCCTAGTTCCCCAAGCACCCTTCCCGGTCACGCCCCCAAGGTCCGCCCCTCGCAGCCCCCGACGCCTCTGGCCCCGCCTCTCAGACTCCGTAGCGTCCCGGCCCCGCCTCCTCAAGGCTTCTCCTCTGGCAGCCCCGAGCTCTCTCTGGCCCCGCCCCGAGCACCCCTCGAGAGCCCTGGCCCCGCCCCCGCAGCTCCCTCGGCTCCCTCAAGCGCTAAGTCCGTGAAGCCGCGGCGGTGGGGGCCTGCAGGCCCGGCAGTCGGGAGGGCCTGGTTCGGGGCGGCTGCCTGGCGCCTCTTCAACGTCCTCCTCCGGCTGTGCAGCTCGAATCCACAGCGTCCCCGGAGGGCCAGAGGGGGAAACGACCCCGACAGAAATCCGACCGCGAAGGGGAGGAGGGGCGCCTCGGAAATGTCTCCCGCCTGAAATGAGCGAGCCCCCCACTCCTACTCCCGAGGCTGAGCCGCCGCTTTGAGTCAGCCTCGGCCGCCCACACTGGCTGCTGGGGCTTTAGGGGAAAGCCACTGCAAAGGTTCAACCTCCGCACGCCCCCCCGTGGGGCCTGGACTTTGCTCTCAGCACAGCTGCCTTCGCGGGCGCCTAGTCCCCACAACCCCTGCTTCACCTCCACACGGGGGGAGGGCAGGGGCTCTCGCTTCTGCTCCATTTGGACCCCTCGAGAGTCTTCACTCCCACTTTGGCTCCCGGCCTCTGAACCTTATGAGAGCTCACTTCTTTGAGGCGAGAAGTCGAGGCATCGCCAAGAACCTTCAAAATGAATGCGGGGCCGGGCAAACTTTGCAACACGCAATTGCAGGGCTGTGGATCCATCCACAGGTGACACCGGGCCGCCCACCCCCGTCGCCCAGACATGTTTCTCACCTCAACCTATTCTCGAAATAGACCTCCCAGCGGTGCACACTTTTCTCTGCCACCCACGACTTCCACGTCCCTCCTGCGCCAGTACACTTGCAAGCACACCCCTCCGAGCGCCATTCTAGTGATTCACGGTCCCTTGGGCCAACCCCACCCTAACACACACAGCAAACTTCATTCCCCACCCTTATCTCCCTTCGTTTCCAAGGCACTGGCGACAATCCACTTCATTTCCTTTCCTCATCTGCAGACTCGTCCCCCTCAAATACCTCACGCCATCCCCCTCATCTTCATCCCCTCCCTCCTCCCTAAAAATGTGCTAATTAAAATGTAGTTTCCTCTTCCCACATATGAAGTGTGGAAAATGAATCTTGTCTTGGCACAAACTGTGATGTATTTATCGTTTTCTCTCTCCACTGGACTAAGGCTGTAGAAATTTTAGTCTACCACCATCTCCCATTTGCTCAAAAATCCAACCATGCCTTATTATTTTTAAATACTCTTAACGAATCGTGGGGAAGTCTTCCTAGTTTGGGGGAGAAAATTGTTTAGAAGATGCTCAGCCTGACATATTATTTGGCATTTAAAAATATCTGCAGTATTTGAGAGAGATATTGGGAGTGGCTGGATATTTTCTTGCATTTAAAAAGCAAAAAAAAAAAAAAATGAAAAGCTTTGCATGCATCAAGGTTAGCCTTTTTATGAATAGCAAAAAAAGTATCCTAAGGGCACCTATCAGAATATAGTCCCCACTATATTTTGCCAGTCACAAATCTAGACACCCCCACCACCACCAAAGGAAGACAAATTAACAAAATCCATTTTAAGCATGTCTGGTGAACAGTCTTTTCCATGATCATTCCTTTTCTAACAGTTTCTGGACAAAATAGATAGATCTCCTTACCCACCGAAGATCCAAAGCTTCCTTCTAACCAGGGTAGTAGACGTACGTGTCTGTGTCTTCTGTTCTCTAGGTGTGGATTCTGCAATGCTGCACAGAAAGCCACTGCAGCCTCAGACCAACAGCAGCAGCAGCAGCGGCGGCGGCAGCAGCAGCAACAGCAGCATTAGCAGCAGCAGCTTCTCTCAATGCTGAGTAGTAAAGTGTTTGACTTAGTAGACTCTACAATTACCATTAGGCGCTTGCTTATAAGAGAGGAGGCGGAATCTTTCTTAAAGGAATGGGTTTTGTTTTTCCTCTCTAGTATTGCTTCCTAAGAGGCAGAGAGGGTGGAATCAGAGAGTTTTGTGGACTGAGTAAATCAGTACAGCTGTGGGAGGTCAAGGTTAAAAATAACTGGGTGATTGAGGAATGGAGGCAGTGATTTTAGTGTAAGTCAATGAAATGTTAGAAGCACCAGTTTTAAAGAGCCCTGCTAATTTCAAATATTGGGGTTAGTGGCAAAATAAAGTTGTATGCCTTGAAACTGATTAGTAATTTGTGCAAATATTTAATTTTCAATAATTGTACTAAAATAATAACTATATAAAGGAAAGTTATTTAGTATTTAATACAAGAATAAAAAGAAAAATGAAGTAAAACTCATTTATGTGACTAGAAGCAATGGATTCAAGTCCTACCTATAAGCATACTTGGAATTTCAGTGAATACCAGTATTAGAAAATATATTATTGACAGATTTCAATGTGTGCTCATGTGTTATAAAAATTACAATATTACGTATTGAAAAAACAAAATATATCTAAAATAATTTTTGGATAATAGCACAGTATTGTGCTATTTCAGTGGCAATTCAAAAGTCAGCAAAATTAAGAAACACAAGTGGATTGACTGACTCTAAGCGCATATGAATCTACTATTTACACTATTAAAATGTGTCGTGTCCATATGAGAATCTGCATTATAACCTTACGTTTTTTCTTTATAATATTATTTGATTTAAGCACTGACCAGCTATGTTTTTTTCTAAGTAAATGAAGAGGTGTGATCTCAAAATATGAATAGAAAAAAATACAGAAAATATTCTGCCATTGATTTTCTTTGCACAGCTTTTGTTAATTATGGACCCGTGTGATCTTGAACAAGTAAGTAACCTTATTCGGTTCTTAGTTCTCTATTTTGTTTTTTTTTTTTTTTTTGAGACGGAGTCTGGCTCTGTCGCCCGGGCTGGAGTGCAGTGGCCGGATCTCAGCTCACTGCAAGCTCCGCCTCCCGGGTTTACGCCATTCTCCTGGCTCAGCCTCCCGAGTAGCTGGGACTACAGGCGCCCGCCACCTCGCCCGGCTAGTTTTTTGTATTTTTTAGTAGAGACGGGGTTTCACCGTGTTAGCCAGGATGGTCTCGATCTCCTGACCTCGTGATCCACCCGTCTCGGCCTCCCAAAGTGCTGGGATTACAGGCTTGAGCCACCGCGCCCGGCCAGTTCTCTATTTTGTAAAGTGAGGAAGTTGGATTGAAATTTTCCAGGGTCTGGCTGGAAAATTAGAGCTTACCTACTCCAACCCTGTTGTTTTACATTTAGAAAACATGGAAACCTAGAGAAACAAAATGGGGACAGTGTTAGGGACAGAACTAGGATTAATTATGAGTCTCCACTCTTCACACACAGAAGGCAAATAAACTATGCATGAACATACACAGTTTCATATACCCACTCTGGGGGCTGAGCAGGACCTGTCACAACAAAAACAAGTAGTTTCAGGCCAGGCGTGGTGGCTCACACCTGTAATCCCAGCATTTTGGGAGGCTGACATAGACCCATCACTTGAGGTCAGGAGTTCGAGACCAGTCTGGCCAACGTGGTGAAATCCCATCTCTACTAAAAATACAAAAATTAGCTGGGCATAGTGGTAGGTGCCTGTAATCCCAGATACTCGGGAGGTTGAGGCAGGAGAATCACTTGAACCTGGGAGGCAGAGGTTGCAGTGAGCCGAGATTGTACCACTGCACTCCAGCCTGGGCAACAGAGCAAGACTCTGTCTCAAAAGACAAAACAACAACAAGTAGTTGTAGTCACTGATACTATTTATGTACGTATAAACTAAAGGAATATATCAAACAACTACTTATAATGTAAGTATGAGCGAATTTTGCCTTCAAATTTGGAGATGTTTATATTAGAAAGTGAAGAAACCTGTCCAGGGGGATGTTGAGAGAAAAAAAAATGACCTTTGGGGAAACCCATAACCCATTAGCAAACTCATGCTTGTCTTCTATTCAAATGACAGGGCCTTCAGCTACTCTGGTGGTCGTTTCCTTGCATCCATGGGTGCCTCTGTTTCCGTTGTCTACATCTGCAAGCATGCCTGCCAAGAGGAATGCTTCATTTTGGAGTCAGGCAGGGGAAAGTATTGTAGCGACTTATTTCTGGCCTTTAGAGATGCTTTCTGGATATTGAAAACTTTGGGCTAGACACTAACGTTTTGCCCTTAAATCTTCACTCAGTATGCCTGGTAAAGAGCCTGGTACTAACCTAAACCCAGTCTACCTAGTTTCAAGGAAGCATTAGAGTTAAAAATCTGTATTATGTTGTATGACACAGCAAACTTGGTTTTTTGTGTACCTGGCAGGAACTTTATCACCTTGGTGTTTTTTTTTTTTTTTTTTAGTCTCGCTCTGTTGCCCAGGCTGGAGTGCAGTGGCGCGATGTCAGTTCACTGCAATCTCTGCCTGCTGGGTTCAAGCAATTCTCCTGCCTCAGCCTCCTGTGTAGCTGGGACTACAGGCACATGCCACCATGCCCAGCTAATTTTATGTATTTTTAGTAGACACAAGGTTTCACCGTGTAAGCCAGGATGGTCTCGATCTCCTGACCTTGTGATCCGCCTGCCTCGGCCTCCCAAAGTGCTGGGATTACAGGTGTGAGCCACCGCACTCAGCCTCAATTTTTTTTTTTTTAATGCCTCCGACAGGGAGAGACTTAAAAGAAATTAGTTGCCCAGTTTGCTTCATCTGTTTTTGTTTTCCTTGCCTCTCTGCAAGGAGGGCTTTTTATTTCATCTACCAGGTGGTATTGAACAATGAATAAAACAGTGATTATTTGTATAATTCAAAGCATTCCTCCACACCCTCTCCCCACAAATTGAATGCATTTCTTTACCTCTTCCCAAAGTGCTCAGCAGTCTCTTATATAAAGGCACTTAATAGATACTTTAAAAAATGAATACACGATTTAATGAATGAATTGCTCCCAACATATCCAGAAACTGATTACAAAGTATTTTTGTTTGTTTTTAATTTGCATTGTCCAAAACAACTGACTCCATTCTCTACCTCCCTTTACTAACACAGTCATGATCTAAAAGAAACAATCTCTTTTCTGTAGAGCTCTTTAGACATGCCTGATTTGTATTCTCCAATTAAATTGTAGCCACAAATCTCAACAGGAACTCTGCGTAGATCAAGCAGTAGCAGAGGCACTTTCTGCCAAGAAAACACAGGCTTCAGTTTCAAAATTCTGGTGTTCCAGTTCTAGATGTAACACCAACTGGTTATGTGACCTTAAACAAGTTTCTCGACATGCTTGTGTCTCAGTTTAGCTATCTTTTAAGTGGTGGCGGTGGTGGATTATAAAACCTGCTGTACCTACTTCATAGGGTTGTTGTGAAGTTCAAATGAGATAATAAATGTAAAAATGCTTTGAACTTTTCAAAGCACTATGTAAATATAAAGTATTATTATAGGCAAATGTATTTAAAATCAATTATCTAGTTCAAGGGACTTTACCCTAAACAACCTGTTTTACTACTTGTTTCAGAAAGCAAACAGGTTTATCTTTCTTTCTTCCTCTTTCTAAACACACACACACACACACACACACACACACACACACACACACACACCCCCTTACTGTTACCAATTTAACAACTTCTCAGCTTTGAGAATTTTCCCTTGGGTTGGGAAATAGGCATATGCCATTTGAATATGAAGAGCCAAGAATTTATAGAATCGTCTCCCTATCCCACCCCTCAGAATTTACCTTTTTAAAGCTCTCAGACAGAAAAGTAAACTTAATGAAGCACAACAGCCTTTTCAAACTATGTAATGTTATGTATTTAATCAGTGGAGTTAGATGAGCCATTCATTTGAAACTTGGCCATGCTACATACATTTTGATCACCCTTTTATGCCAAGCCAGTCTGGAAAGTACTTGGGGAACAAGGCAGGGAGGACTGACATGGAATTCATGCTAATGAGTTCTTCATTCCCCAAGGAGATATAATCAAGGCAATATTCAAGGATTCATCAACATATTTTGTTGGTACTATGTGACCTATATGGTTTATTTTAAAGGAATTAACCTCAGCTAAATATCTGAAAGATCTTTATACAACTGTTTAAGTAATCAAGCCTGATAAATTTCTGAAACTTTAATGAAATATCACCCTTTAGGGTCCTCTTTTTTTTAAGTGTTTATTCTCATTTATTCATTTTCTATTTGGTAACTTAAAATCATCATGGCTAAATAAATATGCAAACAACTGCTACAAATAAGAAACTCCTAATGGTAGGCCCACTCATATATAGGACATAAAAACTCACATGAACTCAACTTAAGAGTCACTAGTTTCCAGCTGGGCGCGGTGGCTCTCGCCTGTAATCCCAGCACTTTGGGAGGCCAAGGTGGGCGGATCACAAGGTCAGGAGATCAAGACCATCCTGGCTAACATGGTGAAACCCCCTCTCTACTAAAAATACAAAAAAATTAGCCGGGTGCGGTGGCGGCACCTGTAGTCCCAGCTACTCGAGAGGCTGATGCAGGAGAATGGCATGAACCCCAGAGGCGGAGCTTGCAGTGAGCCGAGATTGTGCCACTGCACTCCAGCCTGGATGACAGAGCGAGACTCCATCTCAGAAAAAAAAAGAGTCACTAGTTTCTTTTTGTTTGTGTTTGAGACAGAGTCTTGACTATGACCTCCGCCTCCTGGGTTCAAGCGTTTCTCCTGCCTCAGCCTCCTGAGTAGCTGGGATTACAGGTGCCTGCCACCATACCTGGCTAATTTTTGTATTTTTAGTAGAGACGAGGTTTCACCATGTTGGCCAGGGTGGTCTTGAACTCCTGGCCTCAGGCGATCTGCCTGCCTCAGCCTCCCAAAGTGCTGGGACTATAGGGGTGAGCCACCACACCCAGCCAAGAATCACTAGGTTTCTATGTAGAAAAACTTTAAAATGAATGCAAAGAATGCAATTGCTATGTGAAACCTAAAATACATTAGTTGCATATACGTCTTTTCATCACACGGTCATATGCCTTCACACTTCAGCTACGAATCTCTGGTATATTACATGATCTTAAAACCAGGTGTTTTACTCCTTTTGACAGTATTTCTAGAAAGTAATCAAGAACTACCTCCACTAGAACCATTTGGAGTGTTTCCTAAAATACTGATTCATAGGCTCTACTCCAAATTTACTGAATTAAGTATTTTAGGATGAGTCCCTGGGTTGAGACTTTTCTTTTTTTAATCTGAATAAAGAAGAGGATTGAGGACTTTTTAAGCACCCCAAGTGATTCTCATGTACCACCAGTTTGATCACAGCTATCCTATAGAAACAATGCACTGTGTAGACAGAATTTCAGAGACATGAGTGAAATGTGGATGGCCCCCTTTTCATTATGTGAAAGAGATTCAGATAAGGACAAAACTGGCTACACCTTTTCTGCTGCATAAATGTGTGTAAAATATTTGACCTGAGTCCTAGTATCTTTTTTCTTTTTTCTTTTCTTTTTTTTTTTTTTTTTTTTTTTTGAGACAGGGTCTTACTCTGTCTCCCAGGCTGGAGTGCAGTGGTGTGATTTCAGCTCACCACAGCTTCAATCTTCCAGGCTCAAGCGATCCTCCCACCTCAGCCTTCCTGGTAGCTGGGACTACAGGTGTGGATCTATGTAGTCTGACTAACTTTTGTGTTTTTTGTGGAGACAGGGTTTTGCCATGTTACCCAGGCTGGTCTTGGACTACTGGGCTCAAGTGACCCACCCACCTTGGCTTCCCAAAGTGCTGGGACTACAGGTGTGAGCCAACATACCCAGCCCCTGGTATCTTAATCTGTAATATAATACCTGTTTGACATTGTTGTGAGGATTAAATGATGTAACATGTGGAGAGCTTCTAATGCCTGACACCGTATGGAATTTAAATATGTGTTTATTTTCTCACTCCTTGTTCAAAAATTAGTTTCCAGGTGCATTCTTCTTGTCTAGTGATCTTAGTATGTTTGGTAGAGTAATGTGAACTAGTAATTTAATGATAGCTAAAATTCTGAGTTCTTAAAATATACCAGTACTGAATGTCTTGTATGTGTTACTTCTTTTTTTTTTTTTTGAGATGGAGTCTCCCTCTGTCGCCCAGGCCCAGGCTGGAGTGCAGTGGTGCAATCTCGGCTCACTGCAAGCTCCGCCTCCCGGGTTCACGCCATTCTCCTGCCTCAGCCTCCCGTGTAGCTGGGACTACAGGTGCCTGCCACTACACCCGGCTAATTTTTTTGTATTTTTAGTAGAGACAGGGTTTCACCGTGTTAGCCAGGATGGTCTCAATCTCCTGACCTCGTGATCTGCCCATCTTGGCCTCCCAAAGTACTGGGATTACAGGCGTGAGCCACCGCACCCGGCTCTATGTGTTATTTCATCTCATACCTACAATAACCCTTAAAGGTAGATACTACTGTATTATTATCTTCATTGTACAGACTAAGGAACTGAGCCTTGGCGAGGATAAGTAACTTGCCCAGGATCTCAAAGCATAGAATTAACACTGCTGGGGTTCAAACCCAGGCTTTCTGACTCCAGAGCCTAACAGTTCATCATGCTGTATGTTCTGTACATTCTCTAAGTGCTTAGATTCTAAAATATGAGCCAGTTTCTTGGGAAGAGTAAGCAACTGCAAAAGTGGAGTTTATAAACATAACTGAAATATTGACAAATGAATGTCATAATTTCCCTATTTTAGAAGCCTTTACTAGTTGCTCGTAACAGAGTGTGGCACATAGTAGGTGCTCAAAAGTACTTGCTGAATGAATGAATGGAAGGGACAGGTTGCATCAGCACACTATTTAAGCAGCTGACAGATCCAAACTCAAGTTTTCACACAAAAATTGCAGACTGAATTGATCTGATTTTTCAGACCAGCTTATATTCTGACATAATGCAAATCACTAACTCTCAGAGCTATAAATCATCTTATTATTTACAGCAGATAGTTCTTGAGCATGTGTTATGAACAGCACACTAGTCTGGTAGTGGAAGGATTATTTTTAAAAACCTTAAGATGCCAGGTGCAGTGACTCACGCCTGTAATCCCAACACTTTGGGAGGCTAAGGCGGGCAGATCACCTGAGGTCAGGAGTTCAAGACCAGCCTGGCCAACATGGTGAAACCCCGTCTCTACTAAAAATACAAAAATTAGCTGGGCATGATAGTGCATGCCTGTAACTCCAGCTACTTGGGAGACTGAGGAAGGGGAATCGCTTGAATCCAGGAGGCGGAGGTTGCAGTGAGCCGAGATCGCACCATTGTACTCCAGCCGGGGTGTCAAAGTGAGACTCTTTCTAAAAAAAAAAAAAAAAAAAAAAAAACCTTAGGACATAACTTATGGCCTCAATATCTAGCTGGGAAATGAAACGCAAATATATGAAACAACTAGATTGCAGAATTATTTCATATAACAAATGTAAAGCTCCTAGGAAATGCTAAATGTTCAATAAATAACTGCCTTCTTATCAATATTTTTATTTTAATAATTAAGATATAATGATAGTTTTATCAATAATGAGGAGAAATAATATTTGTTATAGCTACGATTTAAAGAGTGATTATGTGCCAAGCACTATGCTTGAAGTTTATGATACATTTAATCGTGATATCAGTCCCACTAAATCAGTATCATTTATCCTATTTTTCAAATGAGGAAACTGAGGCTCAGAGAGGTTAAATAATTTGCCCAAGGCACATATTTTGTAAGTATAATATACCAGAGTCAGGGAATAAGAGAATCCAAAAGGAATCACGGAAGATAGAGATCAATTCCTGCTGGAGAAAACAGGGAGGATGTCTGTGAGTCGGAAGAGCAGAACTTTGATGGAGAAAAGAGGAGGAGGAGGCCTTTAGGTGATGGCAGTGGCAGGAGGAAGTGTATGTATGTGAGCTTTCTGAGACAGGTCCCACAGTGCTTTGCTCAGGGTCATGCTCATTATGAATGCACAACTTAGGTCTCTTCATTGAACACGGACAGCAAAATATAAAGTGTGTTGGTAGAACAGCAAACAAATCTGTTTGCCTGGAGTAGAGAGTTTGTGTAGGGCAAATTTAGAACGTACGTAGTCCCCAAACCCTGAAACACCCAGCCTTCATTTACTGAGAGCTTGTTTAAAGTCGCCCCACTTCCAGTTACTGTCCATTAATTCCCTCAGTTATTTTCACTCATTAAGGCAATAGTATTCGTTGAACTCCTGCTATGTGCCAGGCACTCTTCTGAGTGGTAGAGACAAAGCAGTGAACAAAATGGACTGGATAAAAATCCCTGTATTCATGAAGCTTTGATTGTACTGAGAAAACAACAGATGTTAACATGTAAACAAATCAATAAATAAGGTGATTTCAGATGCTAAATGCTAAGAAGAAAGTAAAATAGGCCATTGACAATGACTGGGGGGCAGGGGGTTACTGCTTTAGTTAGGATGGATGAAGAAGTTGTCTTTGAGGATATGACATTTGAGCTGAGACCTGAATGATCTGTAGTTGGCAGCTGGAGAGACAGGTAAGTTCAAAGGTCATGAGGCAGGAACAAGTTTGGTATGACTGAGGGATTGAGGGAAAGGCATGGTGGTCGAACACGGTGACTGAGGGAGAGAGGCCCAAGACAGGAGAGCTGGGTGGGGGCCGGATCATGTGGGTCTGGCAGATCACGGTGAGGAGTTTGACTATCAGAAGGTTTTAAGCAAAGGAAGGCTACAGTCTCGTTTGCATTTTTGAAATTTCCTGGCTGCTATGTGCAGAATGAACACTAGAGAGATGTGACTAGGGACTGGGAAGCTAGTTAGGAAGACATTAAAGTCATCCCGACAAGAGGAAATGGGGTCTGGTTGTAGGGGTAGCTGTGGAGAAGAGAAGTGAAAGGTCTTGCGTATATTTTAGAGACTTCTTGATGGAGTACATGAGGTGAGTGCAGAAAAGGAGAGAAAGAGAGGACTCAATCCAGAGTGATCTCCAAAGCCTTTGACCTTAGTGTCTTGGGGGATGGTGGTACCATTATCTGAGACAGAGAAGACTTGAGAAGAAGTAGTATAACAGAAAAAAGTGAGCCCTTGCGCTAAGTTTGAGATTACCCTCTTTCTTCAGAGTACAAACTCCACTCTATAATTATTTTGTTAATTAATTTTGTTGTACTTATTTATCATTAATTTCCTCCCCATAGGAATCTTCAAAAGAGCAAGAACTTTATCTTGTTCATTGTTGTATTCCCTAGTACAGTCTAGAGTCTAGAACATTGATTGTCACAGAGTATATACCCAATAAATATTGGGATTTGTTGAGACTGGTTCAGTAGTTCTCAAATTTTAGTGTGCATGAAAACCACCTGGGTTGAGATGATTATTAAAAGTTTAGCATCAGCCCCCATCTTAACCCCTCCCTATCAAAACTGTTCTGTAGTAGGTCTGGTGTTGCACTCTGGAAACTGCATATTTAACCAGCACTGTAGGTATGCAGTGGACTACAAGCTAAAGCAGTAGTTTAGACGTATCAGTGTTCATTCAAATATTTGCCTTAGAAACTATATTTCAGTGGCATCTGTGTAAAAGACCACAAAGCATGGCTTTAAGAATTCAATGGAGTTCCCAAATATAGTCAGATCATACAATGTGATTTAAAAGCTTTTGGGAGAAAAGCAGCGAAAGAATCCTAGAGTCCCTTCTGTCTCATTTGACTTATAGACTGTCGTTGTGAAGGGATCCTTCAGAAGGATTCACCATTGAAGAAAAATGGCTACCTAAGTGCAGGGATTTCAAGAGCAGCAACAGCCTTCTCTGACCATATCTCCAAAGTATCCCTATTTACAGTTCTGTGAAATTCCTTTACTTAGTGATTATAGTCAATGTATGTTTTTGTTTGCACAGCACTCCTTCCCTTTTCCAGTAAGAGTGCCCCAATATTCCTTTGGAGCCTTTTTTCACCTCATTGCTGCAGCTTGGCACCCCGCCCTTTTCTGAGATAGGGGTTGACCCCATGCTGAACCAAACAGATAATCTCTCCCTAGCATTTGAATCTTGAGTAGTAACACAAAGATTTAAGATCAGAATTCCACTCAAAGGAGGTCCTGGAAGAAAATGAGATTAGATACTGCTACAAAGACCTCATAAAACCCACTTAGCTCCCGTCTTTACAAGACCTGATTCTTCAGCTTTCTCTTCAATTCTGTGAGCTCTGTGCCTTATTCTTCCAATAAATTCCTGCTTTGCTTAAGTTAGAGTGACCTCAGTTGTTTGAAATATAATCTATGGCATAGCAATAAAAACCTTGTGATCTACAATTAGAAGCAAAGCTTTCAAAACAAATCCTTCCTGGGAGTAGTAACACATTAACCTAAATTCTCACTACAGTGTAAATGTATGATCGCAGAGCCTGAACAGCACAATTCATTGAGGCAGAAGAGAGTGAAGAGTTCCATGGCTTGACATCAGTCCCACCACTGAGGTAGGAAGGAAAGTTTACACATGATTTAAATACCTTGCTGCAAACTCTCTACACTTTTATTTCATAGTTTCTACTAAGCCCTCCCAGATACTGCATTTCTACCTTCAGACTAAACTTTCAGAGCAAGGCTTTCCAAAGCAGGGCATAATTACTAGGACACATAAACCTAAGACATTAATTTATGAACATGAGAATTCATAACATTAAATTTAGTTCTCATTTCCTTCTCTGGCCCCAGGGGAAAAAGAGGAACATCCTGTCCTTTTAATCATTTGAATTAAATCCTAGTCATTTGTTGACCTTCCTCCTTCCCCCATTTTTTTTTTTTTTCTTTGAGATGGAGTTTTACTCTTGTTGCCCAGGCTGGAGTGCAATGGCACGATCTCAGCTCACCACAACCTCCACCTCCCAGGTTCAAGTGAATCTCCTGCCTCAGCCTCCCTAGTAGCTGGGATTACAGGCATGTGCCACCACGACCAGCTAATTTTGTATTTTCAGTAGAGACGGGGTTTCTCCATGTTGGTCAGGCTGGTCTTGAACTCCCAACCTCAGGTGATCCACCCACCTCGGCCTCCCAAAGTGCTGGGACTACAGGCATGAGCCACCATGCCCGGCCTTTCCCCCATTTTTTTTTTTTTTTTTTTTTTTTTTTTTTTTTTTTTTTTTTTTT